>NW_020189809.1:414307-446650 GCF_900000015.1 Plasmopara halstedii
CAATTTCTTGGCCATTGTTTCGTATTGAGATCCGCGCTTTAAAGCGAAATGTCCGCAACTTTCGTTTATGGCACCTAAGACCAAAGTAAAAATGTCCACGGCCGACCGTCAGAAGTATCAGCACAACGATTGTCTGCGAAGCACTTGCGCGAAGAACCGCGGTGCTAGAGCAAATAAACCCACATTTTGAAGTTGCGTCTATTAAATCAGTACATGTTTCAACACACTTGACTTATTGAGGTTTACTCCGCTACTAAGTGTGTCAATACAATTTTACGAGCTAAATATGTGTGATAGACATGTGATTTGTAGTAATGTAATCCATACAATTTTCTTTATATGCCAGTCTTTAAATTTAAGTACAAAGAAACACCTTGCTACGAACTTGCAGAGAATGGGCTAGCACACTTCAATAAGGAGCGGAATAAAATGCCACAAGTCAAGTAGTAAAATTGCTCTTTTCTTTCAAAAGTATCCTCTTGTTGATCCAAGACTCGTGTCTATCGAGCAGCAGTGTGGCCATGATCAAGTCGATTTTTACGGAAGAGCGGCTTATGTTTGTCAAAGCGTTTAACAACGTCTAGTTTCCATATTGATACTGGCAATACTTTGATTCAACAGTAATGGTATGTCTATCAGTGTCTATAGTGTGACTATTGTCAGGCATCAATTTCCCGCAATAGATGTCCTTGCCTTTGTCCAGTGGCTGGATCTATGTTGTCGCAGCAAATGACAATTAGTTTGAAAACTGATAGGCAAGGACAACTGACGTTCAGTAATTCCTCTTCAAAACGAGGTTTTCGAATGGCTATAAACAATTTTAAAGTCATATCATGCTGTAAATGGTGCTTTCTCAAAAATTATGTGCACCACAAAGCTTTCCTTTTCGGTTGGTTGTCACTTTACACCGTTTCGAATGGTTGACGTTGTTGCTCCACGAGTAGTAGACGCCGCAAACGACAGTAGCATTACGAATGAGCAGCGCTTGGTGAGTATCGGCCGACTGCATACCGGAATTCAGCAGCTTCTGGCCGCTGTAAATGCTAGAGACGACGACGGACTTAAGGAATACCCACCATTTCAAGCGCTCTTGACCTCGTTTGATTCAAATGAAAAGCAGGACCGTGACTCTGCATCTCGCACGCAATTGCAAGCACTGGCCTCATGTTTAACACACAACGATCTGCGCATGACCATTGTTAAGTACGTGCGGCCTTTCTTATTGGACCTGATACTGCGGCTTACAGACCCGGTCTTACCGCTCTACGACCAACAGCAGCACAGTGAGCTCATCGACAGCATGAAGCGAAGCGAACTTGTCGCTATGACTTTATCTGAGCTTCTTATCTTTTTTCCAACCTCCAGTATTTTGATCCTGCAGTACTTTAAAACAGCGCCGTGCTTTTTTGCCTTTACTGACGTCATGGTCACTCAAAAACAGCAGACCGAAGATACAATAAATCGGCTTCGAAGTATCGCCAAGACAGCATTTCAGCTACTACGAGCAAGACCTATAGAACTTATGACGATTTGGAATTGGACATCATTTTTTCCACTTGGCTTTCACGACGACCTATACGTGCGATGGTATGCTGCACGTACGACAGCTGTAGTCTTGAAGATGAGCAATGCCCAGAGAACCGCTTTTTTAAATGAATTATGTGTTGGTGAAGATGCTGCACTGTGTGATGGATCAATTGTTCGACAGATTGAACTGGACTTGCATAGTGAGGACACAACGCGACAGGAACAATTCATTAATGTGAGTATTTATCACCCACAGAATGATGACAAGGTGGAAGAGACACAATCGCCACCTTTTCATGAGATGCTGCAGAGCATATTCGGCGTAATTATTCCTAGTAGCAAGCTGTATCGGAACTATGACATAGGCAAGGACACTTCAGTGATCACCCAACCGCTAGTACCTACGCCATCAACCAAGCGGAACCTTCAGTCGCTTGCAATTGCGCTAGGTTTGAAGCGTCCAATATTGGTCACAGGTCCAGGTGGATGTGGTAAGACAGCTATGATTCGAGAGCTTGCTCGACTCTCTGGTAATTATGACTTGGTAGAGCTGCATCTAGACGATCAAATTGATAGCAAGACATTGCTGGGATCGTATGTGTGTACTGATATACCAGGACAATTTACATGGCAACCTGGAGCGCTTACAAATTCTGTACTTGCTGGTCGGTGGGTGATCATTGAAGATATCGATCGTGCTCCATTCGAGGTACTGGCAGCACTAATGCCGCTGCTTGAAACACGCGAAATGGTCCTTCCTGGTCGTGGAGAGGTACTTATGGCACACTCAAACTTTCAAATATTCGGAACGACGACGCATGGCCATCACATGCCCAAAGGGTTTCAGGAATCGGTCTGGACGAGTGTACGCATTGCACCACTCGCAGAGAGTGAGATCGAGCAGATCATAATGACGCGCTTTACAAAAATTCGACGACATTATGTCGCCAAGATCATGGCTACATATAACGCGATATCTGGTAACACAAGCGATGAGAGTGGTAGCACTGCGCAGATTTGGATGGAAACACGACGAAATTACGGACGCACCTTTTGCCTGCGCGATTTACTGAAGTGGTGCAAGCGTATATATCGATTTTCTATTTATGACGATGGTACGATAAGCGAGACTGCATCATCTGGACACGAATATATAACTGAGGATGAACGTATGCGCATTTTAATCGAGGCGCTGGATGTATTTTGTGCGGGTATCCATGATACAAAGACGCGTTTACGCTCTGCTTATGCACTAGCAGCAATTTGGGAAGTAGCCTCCGACAAAATTGACTATTATCTCGAACAACGCAAGCCTCATGTTACTTTTAATTCACATGAAGTAACATTTGGCCGCGTTCATCTGCCGACATTGTCGCAACGCGCGCAGCTCGAGCAAGGCACTTATACATCTGCTAGCTCTGTTGTAATGACTGGTCAAGTGCTGCGGTTGCTAGAGCAGATCGCTGCGATTGTAACTACTCGTGAGCCAGCGTTGCTGATTGGTGAGACTGGTTGCGGCAAGACTACGATTATTCAGCATATGGCGGTGACCATGGGGCAGCATCTGGTCGTTCAAAACCTTAATATTCAAAGCGATAGTTCTGATTTGTTGGGAGGATTTAAGCCTGTCGAGATCCACTTGCTCGCCCGCCCATTATACATCAAATTTGTGGATCTTTTTACGGCCACATTTTCGCAAAAAACTAACGCTGAGTTTCTTAATGCAGTTCGGATAGCGCTAGAGCACAAGGAGTGGAAGAAGCTCGTGAAAGGCATGCAAAAAGCCATTCATATGGCTGTAATTAAGCTACAAGATAGCAGAGCTGACCGTAACAATACCCACTCAAAAAGTGAATTAAATCACAAGATGGTCGTTGCCGGTTCTTCGGCAACTATGTTGGTGGATCGTTGGGACACTTTTAGAGCTGATCTTATGCATTTTGAACGACAGAAAGAGCAAGCAAAGTCACACTTTGCCTTTTCATTTGAAGAGGGAGTTCTTGTGAAAGCGCTGCGAGAAGGTCATTGGGTGTTGCTGGATGAGATAAACCTTGCATCCTCCGACACATTAGAGCGAATTAGCTCGTTGCTTGAGCACGAAACAAGTGCATTCTCTCTGACTGAGCGTGGAGATGTTGAAATCATTCGCCCGCATCCTAATTTTCGTCTCTTTGGCGCAATGAACCCATCGAACGACGTTGGTAAAAAAAATCTCCCGCCATCTTTTCGCAATAGATTTACGGAAATCTACGTAGATGAGTGTGTCAATATCTTGGATTTGCAAATGGTGGTCCACCATCAATTCAAGGAAATATCCGAAGCGCTAGTACCTGAGACGGTAAAGTTTTACTTGGAAGCACGAAAACAAGCAGAAGTGCGGCTAAGCGATGGTGGACGTCGCAAACCTCGCTATTCTCTGCGTACACTAAGTCAGGCCCTTCATATTACGCGCATGTTAATTCAGCGGGGCTACGGCACCTCTAGAGCAATGTTTGAAGGCTTTTGCTCTACTTTCTCCACACAACTTGAAATGGAATCCCGTATATACCTTGAGACTCTTATTAAAAGCACATTTGCAAAGACGATTAAGGCAAAAGAGCTTAAGCGCTCGCCACCATGTCCTGGTGGACCTAAAAGAACGGGCGATTTTGTGTTGGTGTGCTCATACTGGATTCAAAAAGGTGATTTTCAGGCACCAAAAGATGAATCACTGCCGCATCCGGTTACCTCACGACGGAAGTTTGTACTCACAAAATCGGTAGAAGAAAATTTGCGTCATGTGGCGCGCGCAGTAGTCATCGGCAGGTATCCAGTTCTGTTGCAGGGACCAACATCTGCTGGAAAAACATCGCTTATTGAATATCTGGCCGCCCGTATTGGACAAAAATGTGTGCGCATCAATAACCACGAGCACACGGATATTCAAGAGTACCTTGGAAGTTACGTCTCGGACCTGAGCGGCAAGCTAACTTTTAAGGAAGGCGTCTTGGTGGATGCGGTACGGAAAGGTTGGTGGATTATCCTGGATGAGTTGAATTTGGCTCCATCGGAGGTTCTGGAGGCTCTCAATCGACTGCTTGATGACAATCGTGAGCTCTTTCTTCCCGAAACCCAGGAGATAGTGAAGACGCATCCGAAGTTTATGTTGTTCGCGACGCAAAACCCTCCTGGTTTGTATGGTGGGAGGAAAGTCCTGTCACGCGCATTCAGAAATCGTTTTCTTCAGATTCATATTGACGAAGTAGCGTCTGGTGAGCTCCAAACCATTTTGCAAGAGCGCAGTTCGCTGCCGCCATCGTATTGTGAGATCTTAGTTGACGTCATGCGGCAATTGCAGCTTGTTCGACAGCAATCGTCTGTCTTTGCTGGGAAGTCTGGCTTTATAACAACTCGTGATTTGCTTCGGTGGGCTGAACGTCGACCAGCAACAAAACAGGCCTTAGCGGAGGAAGGCTACTGTTTGCTGGCGGAGCGATTGCGGAAAGATCAAGAGAAGGAAATTGTGAAGCAAGTGTTAGAAAAAAAGTGCAACGTCACTATTGATCTAGACTCTCTTTATTATAGTGGTAAGCCTCGCGAATCAAATCTTCTGGACAAAAATGGCGAGGTCGAACATGAGACGGTTTGGGGGACCAAGGAACAGTTTGAACGTGTTCAAAACATTGTGGAGCAGACCTCTCAAATAGCAGCTACCGGAAAGCCTAGCAACAGCGCACCACAGTCCGCAGGTAGTGCAGCAGGCTTGAAAAATATTAGTGTTACCAAATCACTACGACGGCTTTTTACACTGGTAGGACGCTGTTTGCAAAACGAGGAACCAATCCTATTAGTTGGAGAGACTGGATGTGGCAAGACAACTGTTTGCCAGCTGTACTCGCTTCTTTTCTCACAGCCGCTACACATTTTAAATTGCCACCAACATACAGAGACTTCGGATTTCCTTGGCTGCTTGCGTCCCGTGCGAGGAAAGGAAAATATTGCACACGAACTGGAAGATGCACTCGCGACTTTTCTTGCAAAAGGTGACGGATGTATCGATGAGCACGAGATTGAACAACGCCGAGATAAGGTCAAATTACTGGGCGTAAGTGCAATGATAGTTCAGTATGAAAAGATGCGTAATGGTGCTATAGAGGGTGTTTCTCCCCCCCTTAAGGAATTAGCAGTGCGAATTGATGCTCTCACGCGTCGACTGCTGTCTATCTTTGAATGGGCTGATGGTCCTCTGGTTGAATCAATGAAGAAGGGGGATTTGTTTTTGATTGATGAAATCAATCTTGCAGAAGATGCAGTATTGGAACGATTAAATAGTGTCCTTGAGCCATCTCGTACGCTATTGCTGGCTGAAAAAGGTGGAGACGAAATCGAAGAAATAGTTGCCCACCCAAAGTGGCGTGTAATGGCAACGATGAATCCAGGCGGAGATTTTGGCAAGCGCGAGCTATCTCCTGCTTTACGCAACCGCTTTACAGAGATCTGGGTACCGGCTATTTCAGACTTGGATGACATCGCCACAATCATTCGTGACAGACTGATTCGTCCCCACCGCACCGATATGTCACCTCACCAATTCTCACTGATAGCACGTGATCACTTATCGTTATTGTGTGATCCCATTTTGAGATTTGTGATGTTTTTTAATGAAAAAAACGGAAATGATGGATGCGGGGCAGTAACACTACGCGATATTCTCAATTGGATTGATTTCATCACATCTGTCGTCAAGAAGCAAGATGATGAGCTGTCGATGAAAGTATCAGCATGGACAGCATTTGTGCAAGGAGCTGCGTTGTCAATATTGGACGGTTTGGGTCTTGGTTCTGACAAGGCACTACTCACGGCACTGCATGCTCGAGAAGAAGCATATGATCATGTAATTGCGCTAGTGCCAGATGATAATGTTTATGTGAAGCAAATGGTTACCAACTCGCTTAAAATCACGACATTTGATGACGGAAAAAGCATTGATCAGCTGAACTCGTTTGTCTCTGAAGAAGTTACGAAAGAAAAATTTGGTATAGGTCCATTTTTGATTCCACGTGGGCCGGACAATACTCGTAGAAAACCGGCATTCTCGCTGAAGGCCCCGACAACTTTGTCAAATTTATACCGTGTATTGCGTGCGATGCAGGTTAACCGCCCAATCATCTTAGAAGGCTCTCCTGGCGTTGGCAAGACTAGTTTGATTAGTGCTTTGGCAGCGGCATCCGGCCACCACCTTGTACGCATCAATTTGTCTGAACAAACGGACATCTCTGATCTCTTTGGCTCTGACCTTCCTGCTGCATCATCGCCAACCGATATTGTAGAGGACGATTCCTCCACAAATATGCCCGGTGGAAAATCAAACGGCATGTTCAAGTGGTGCGATGGCGTTTTCTTGCGTGCTTTGAAAGCTGGCGACTGGGTGTTGCTAGATGAGCTGAATCTGGCTTCGCAATCTGTTTTGGAAGGTTTAAACTCGTGCCTCGATCATCGAGGTAGTGTTTATATCCCGGAACTGGATAAAGAGTTCGAGTGCCCGCCGACCTTCCGTGTCTTTGCCGCGCAAAATCCGCTTCGTCAAGGTGGCGGTCGGAAGGGATTGCCTAAGTCATTTTTGAATCGATTCACTCGCGTTTTTGTTGATACGTTGCATGAAGAAGATTTGAAATATATTGCTAGCGCAATGTATCCAACGCTACATTGTGCAATTACTGAAGCAGATATGAGTAACTCGATTTTTGCGGGACAAACGTTGCTAGAGCGAATTATTGACTTTAATCGTGCAGTTTACGAGGACACAATGATTCGGCGCAGTTACGGCCGTCTCGGATCACCGTGGGAATTCAATCTGCGAGACGTTTTTCGCGTTTGTGACCTGCTCAGGCAGCATACATTATTGCTTAGCTGTGCAGAGGATAAGCGTCACATTTTGAGTTATTACGTAAATTTTATCTATGTGGATAGATTGCGATCTGCACGCGATCGAGAGCTCATCTCTCATAGATTTCAGGACTGTTTTGGGCTCAAGCCAGATGATCGTACGGCTGTCTCATTTCGTATGTCGGCAGGATTCGTGGAGATTGGAAAGGCATCACTCAAGCGTAAGCAAATCTTGCCTTTAAATCGCGTTGCTCTGCCACTTCTTAACTTTTTGTTAAAGCCGATGGAAGCATTGGTCCATTGTGTCAACATGTCGTGGCCAGCGCTCCTCGTTGGCCCACCGGCAAGCGGCAAAACTTCGTCAGTTCGTCTACTTGCTGCTTTAAGTGGCAATATATTGCATGAGTTGGGAATGAGTGCAGGAACTGATGCGACAGAATTGCTTGGATGCTTCGAGCAAGTCGATTTCGGACGGAAGCTGCGTGACGTGAAGCAAAATCTTCATGTTATTTATGACCAAATGCTTCAACAACTAATGCTGTCAATTGCATCGACCAAATCTAAGACGGACAAAACTAAGATGATAAAACAGATGAATCAACTGAGTCGCACGTGGTGGGCGCTGACAACACGGGAAACGCTCTATAGTCAAAATTATAATGTAAAGAACACAGCAAAGAAGTTGCCAAGTGGTCAATTGGATGAGGTCATGATTGACTTGATGAAGAATGTTGTAGTTATACTGAAAGAGATTAATCACGATGAACATTTGCCAGCACTTTCTTGTCTTGCGAATGACATTGATCAGATTGAGAAGCTGGGCAAGTCCAATGCTATTGCGAGTTGCTTTGATTGGGTTGACGGAATGTTGATAAAAGCGATGGAGAAGGGTGATTGGGTTCTCTTGGACAACGTCAATTTTTGCAGCTCGTCAGTTTTGGATCGACTGAATTCGCTTATGGAGACTGAAGGAGAGATGCTGATTAATGAATGTGGAATAATTAACGGTAAACTTCGAGTGATCAAACCTCACAAAAATTTTCGGATCTTCTTGGCGATGGACCCGCAGTACGGCGAAGTGTCACGTGCCATGCGAAATCGGTGCATTGAGATAGCACTTGCTGATGAGGACGCTTCTCGGCTGGATTTTATCAAGTTATCATTGTCATGTGGCATTCCGAGCTTTGCTTTATCTCAAACGTTTCAATCGGTTCACGAGCGTGTTATTGACAAACTTAAGGAGGTTATGGGAGGCTCAAAATACGGTAGTATCAATCGTCGACATTTGGAAAATTGGTCGTTGCTATCTTCAGCCGAGATTTCTCGTGGAGTTGAACCTATAAACGCAATCTTCTACTCCCTTCAACGTGTTTATGGTGCCAAATTGCTCGCCCAGCTTGACTTAAGTCAAGATGTATTCGACTCAATCAGGCGCGCTATTGACATCTCGCAACAAAACTTGCAAATTCAACGCGTACTTTCAACAATTGCAGTACGCTCAACGTTTGCCCTTTGTCAGCAAAGCGAAAAAATCGTGTTGCAGGGAGATATTGTGTATCTCGAATACCTCATTTTATCTACGCAAGCGCCAGAATCTATTGACGCAGATGGTTTGCAGCTGAGTTGGCTTACGCCCAACACAAATATTGATACAGATATGAGCGCTATTACCGATGATTGGCTGGATAGTATTGCTATGCGGTGCAAGCATCTAAATACAACTTATTCTCACAAAGCTTTAGCTGAAGCTTGTGAGTCCTTGACGTCTAAAGCTTTCTTTGGACTCGTCGACGTTCATAACCCCTTGGCAATGTTACTTGCACCCTTTGCCTTAAGTCGGATACTTAAACTCTCGAGCACATGCGAAAACGGTATTTGTCAGGCCACTTCAGACCGCCTGCTTTTCGCACTAGAGAGAGTCGTTTGTGGAGTCGGTAGTACACGCACGTTGCGATCGGTTGAGCTGCTCGCACGCTTTATCCAGTCCATGACTACGAATGACATGTACACTTACGGTCTTCGTAATATTGTCGAGTCGGCCCATCACCTAAAGGATTTGTCGGCTTATCCAACTGGCTTGCCGCCGATGCCAGTGCATTATGCTGCAAAAAATTCAGCTTTTCTGCGTGTGGCTGTTAATAGCGCCGCTGTTTCATCCAAAGGCGAGGTCGAAAAGTTTATAAATTTCGTTCAGATTACTCAGCGGCAGATGGATTTACTTGACGGTGTGGAATGGCTACAATTCTGCGAACAAGAGCAGTATCGTGATGTAAATATACACTTCAATCCGTCAGCAAGGAGTAGCAAACATAAAGGCAGTTCCGGTACCTCATCTCTGCTCGTTAGCGGCATGACCAAGCTTTCAGTACTACAGCAGTCTTATGCCGTCCATCAGTATCATGCAGATCGCTCATGTGTGGATAGCGAATTGGTTTTCCTCATATATCCACTTTTAAATTCATTTGACGTGTTTGTTCTCGCATTTATAAAAGCATCGACAAATCTGTCGATTGACTTGTCATTTTTTGATGCCGTTCGAGACGCAATCCAAGACCGCTTCGAATTTTCTAACCACCTTCAAATGCAAGTATTGGATTTGACACATTTTCTTATTCACTGGCAATGGTTTAAGAAGTCGTTATTACGACTCGCGAAGTTTATTGAATGTATTACATTTACTTTGGATACTCAGTGGAAGAACCTCCATGATATGATAGAGCGCATGCAGAAAACAATTGAAAAGCTTATTGGTTGTGAGTCGAAGAAGATGGTGCTGTGGAAAAACGGAGGCCGCTCGCTTTTACCAAGTAATGCTTACCTATGGAAAGCTGAGCATTTATTAAAGCGACTTTCGAGGACACGGATGCAGGTGCACTCAAATTTTTGCGTAGACACTCAAAGAGGCTCTGCTGAAGGTAGCATTGATGTATTAACTCTTCTGTTTGGCGGCGGGATATCGATGGATGCTGCCATGAAGAACGCAAAGTTTAACGTCTCACCTCTTTTTTATGTTGACGCTGAAACTCGAAAGGAAGTGCTGCATGCACTATGTGCAATCTCGTACCTTGCTCAGAAGCAAACAAATTCGAAACATGGTGAAAAAGCGACCAAGATGCACTCTTATACGCTGATGACCGAGGATTTGTTAAGACTTCCGAGCGTTCTTCTCAGTAAACTCCAGGACCAGCAGCTAAAAGTGACGGAGCTTATTGCTAAGAAGACTTTGTACCTGAGTGAGATCGAAGATAACGCCAACAGTCATGTGGATTTGCTTACCGAAGAGGACAGTCGCATTGGTAAACAAGCTCCCATCTTGCTCCTCGACATGAAAGAAAATGCCGTCTTAATGGAGCGTTTGGTGACGTTTCAACTGAGTCCATTACTGGAGCATGATTTGGCTCGCTTAGAGCTGCAAGCGATTACGAAGCTTCTGCACGTGCTCAATTTGCATCGTTTATACGCAAAAGAGTCGTCTCAAACCGGATACAGTGAAGTTATAGAGGCTGCAAGGGACGTTCTAAAAGTAATTGACGACGTTCTTGAAATTTTGGTGCGTCAAGGGCTGCGTGATCCTGCTAGCTTTTATGCATACCAAGATATCGTATGGTGTGGCTACAAATTTATTTCGCTTGAGCTGACGGGCAGCACTCAGAAGGAAATAGAAGCTGAGGTCCAAAAATTCTTTTTTGTAGTCCATACACGCCTAAATGGCTTGCTGTATCATTTTCATCAGTTCTTGCGCTGTAATAGCTTCAATCATATCGACTTGATTTCGCTCGAGATTTTTGACACACGAGTGAAGTTGCGTAAGGCGAACAAGCTTCGCCCTGCAATTAGCAATGATGAATCTGACCACGCTCAGATAGTTGCGGGGTTTCCTCGTCTGTTCCAAGCTGTTCAAAGTGCTGTTGTGCTAGGAAACATTGCTGAAGTGGATTTGGAAGAGTCCAAGTGTCCAACGAGTGAGGCCGAGGTGCGCTCTGCTCGACTAGAAAAGATCAAGACCTATTTAGCGAGGAAGCATCCTGATGTAGAAAAGATGATTGCGAGCGTAAGTATCTCTTATGTAAAGGAGCTTGTTGTGGCTACTGTGCTTGCTTTCGAGTCAACATTTTCTAAGGACTTAGGCCAGTGGCAAACGGTCCGACATCTTCTAAGCCGATTTGTGGATAAAACCTCGACATTTGATAGCAAGGCTCAAGCCCAATTACTTAAGGCGCTTCAGAGCTCTAGTGACAAAACATTTTCAGTATTAGTAGACTCACTTGTGTCACCACTGATAAAAGCTGTATCTACAGCATCCAAGATTGATGATAATGGTGACCAGATGAGCCTCAGCGTCCTCGGAGTGAGTATGGTGATGCTAGGCATGTGGCGTTTCGCATTGCTTCTTCCTTCCTCGCCGTTGGATCCCGCTACAAAGCCATTGGTGAAGAAAAAGAAATTGATGAATCGTCTGGCTATGTTAACCATGCAAGACGCATCAAACTCATCAATCCATCGACTTAATCCTTCGCCCTCATTCGTGGCGACTGCCGAAGCTGCTGTTCAGTCTTTGAACGGATTGTATGATCAGGTTAAGCAAGCATCTGCTTTTGCTATTCAGCGATACCAACTTAAGCCACAACTTGATGTGGATGCCATTGACCCGAGTACGTTTGAAATGCAACCTGTGGACAGTGCTGTCTTTGGAGATCTGTTCCGAGATCTATTGCGATTTTCTCTCACCGTAATGCCAGCCGATAAAATGTCTGCCTTGCTCTTTGCGGCTCAAGCTTCAAAGCCGTCCTTACAGCGAAAGCGTGAGATTTTACGTGAACTTGAAATGTTCCAGCAGACATCGACGAGCTTTCTCGCTCATCTGTCTAAAAAGTTTGGCGACTGCTTCCAAGATATTTTAGAACCGATTGGGGCGACTATATACTGTGTAAAGGAAGGTGTTGCACTCGTGACTTGGTCATTGTATCAGCAGATTAAGGATGCATCGTTAAAAGAACAAGAGAAAGAGGCATTGGCTTTATCACTGGTGCAGTTTCCTTCTCCACTAAGCGTGACGTCGATAGATCAGTCTTGGCGTAGCATTCAGTTGATGTTGAAAACAGTCGGCACACCGGCAATGTCAATTGTATTTGGTGCAGGAGAAGCAAACAAGCGCAAGATTGAGGCAGCTCTGCTCAATGTTGCGCTGGCAAAAGTGGAGTGTCTTTTTCGTGAGATGCTGACGGCTTTGCGTACAAATTGTGCGCTAGACTCGTCTGTTGTCGAGTCTGCTTTTCAGATCAGTAAATTACTTTTTGATATGTGTTTGGCTGAATGGCAGAAACAGATGGAGTGCAAGGAGCAAAAACGAAAGGAGGAGGAACAACTTTTCAAGTACAAGGTACGTCAGCTAGACTTGGAAACTGAGGATGAGCTCCTGGAAAAGGAGTACCGCGATCAATTTCCAGACTATTATCGTGATTTTAAAGATTTTCTGAGCTCTGAGCAATCGTTGACTAGTGACTTGGACAGCCCTGGTGGCTCAAATAATTTGGAAATGCTGGTCTCTGATAAAATGATTCGACGATTGTGTGAAGCACACATGAAAATGTATGCAGAGATAGCAAACTCGAATGTTGCTATTACTGATGATGAGATCGTTAATGCCTTTGCACGCGCTTTTTCTCTTGCAGTGAGGCTACGCAAATCTTTGAATACCATGACCTCATTTAATCTTGAAACCACAATTGCATCTTCCGGTGTACTCGCTGCATCTCTGGTTCAGACTCGACTTGGAAGCATTACTGGGATATCAAAGAAGGCGGTTCCAGTATCTCAAGCTTTGAACAGTGAATACATTCAAGGAATCGACTTCCATCGTGATCCTATGGTCAAAGAAGTATTGCTGATTGCAGAGCCGTTACAAAATTTGCTTGTAAAAGTGCAATCGCTCTTGGCTCAGTGGCCTGACCACGCAATCTTGCAACAAATTGTACTAATTGCTGATCGCATCCGTAATTTTGAGATAAGTTCTCCACTGGCTCGCACGCTCTCTGGTGTGGAGCTTTTGCTGCGGAAAGCACAAGAGTGGGAGATATATGCCGCACGTGCATACTCAATCACTGACGAGCTCAGTGCGCTATCATCTTTGGTGACGCGCTGGAGAAAGCTTGAATTGTATTCGTGGCCTCACCTTCTCTACGTCAAAGAAAAGCAGCATCGCTTTACGGCAGAAAATACATGGATCAACATGTACTCACTGCTGACAGCGCAGTTCGAATCGGACACATCGATGGTTGATGTTGCCGTGTTGAGCAGCAACAGCCATCACGATTTACAATGGCTTCATCTCAATAATCTCTCAAAATGGTTATTTGCTCAATCCCATGAGATTAGAAGTGAAGACCAGTCTCTCAGCGACGCAGAACGTGCAAAATTGGAGGAGCAACGTGATTTTAAGACAAAACTTTTTGATACTTTGGATGCGTACATTCGGTCGTGCCCGATCGGACAGTACGAGGTCCGTTTGAAGATGGTATATTCATTCTGTGCACAATTGTTTATTGATTTTTGGAGTCTTGCAAAGCGCGAAGGATCATCTTTTAATTTTGCTGCGAACTCGACTAAGTATGCGCTGGCCAACATGTTATACCATTTATATCGGTACTACGCGCAACATTTGGGCTACTTGGACCGCCAATGGAGCGGTTTGAAGGCTCCAATCCAGCGCAAACTGATTGAGTTTGTAAAGATCTGTCGCTGGGATGAGCAAACGTATTACTCACTTGCAGAGTCGGCCGAAAAGTCACATCGCAAGTTGATGAAGTTTGTACGTGATTATGACTCTGTACTGAATGTATCGATGCAGACAGTAATTGATAGCTCAACAGATAGTGGCATCACTAAGGAAGGCGGATTTGTTGGGATACATGCAACGAAAGCAGAGCTTGCCAGTCTTGACGACAGAGTTGCTGATGTTGAAAAGTGTGATCAAGAGTCCTCTGTCGATGGAAGAGCTGCAAACGACGTTGAGACAAAGCTGAAAGAAGACGAGGTTTGGGAGACAGAGAGACCTCCTGTTGTACGCCTGATTCACAACGGCATACGCCTCGTAGATCACGTATGTGATGACGACACATTGGTACTTAAACAGTCTGTGTACGTCGAAAAACTGCCAACATTGATGATGCGCATTGCTAAGTACACCGACAAATATATTCTTGCATGCGATCAAGTTGAATACCGGCAACAAGTGCGCGAAGTGTGCGATGACCTGTGCAAGACAATCTTCTACCGACTGTCAAAGCTTCAGTCAGCCGCTGCATTGCCAAAAGGGGCGAAGAAAAAAGCTCTTGTTGACCTACTTAGTGAGTTAAAGACACAGGATTTCGGATATCACCGAATGCAGCTTCCTGCTCAGCAACAACAAATTCAGCAATTGTTTGAGTTAGATGTGCCAGATGTGGAGAACTGTCTTCGCGTTGATTTAACCAAAACAGCTCTAGCCCCTCAGCTTCCGCAGGATAGGTCCAGGACGCACAACCTCAAAGGTATAAAAAAGCGCAGCAAAACGATAGGCAAACAATTTAAGGAAGAAGTTTCGCTAGAAGGCAAGGCGGCAAATAACTCGCCGATATGGTTGTGGCAGCGTGCTGATGGATACTACTACCGCTTCCTCGGACAGCTGGCTTCGTTGCGGTACAGTGCAGTAACAAGCTTCTCGCACGATTTATCTTCAATCGAAATGGAAAGAATGTGTGGTTATGCTGAAAATATGCTGTTTACGATGCTACAGCAGCGACAGATCTTGCACGCCGTCTCACTGAGTCACGAGAGATTTGTAAATGGATTAAGCACGCTCAGTTTGATGAAGAATTTCAAAACTGCTTATCTCGATTCCGCTCACCCCGGTCAAGCAGTTCGGGATTCGGGTGGAGCAAGCAAGTGGCAATCATTTCAGCAAATATCTATAATGGAGCTGCGCCGCTCTCTGCGTGAGCTTAAAATATCGACGCTACAAGCTCTACAGCAATTGTCAGAGACGAAGTCAATCGAGATGCAAGCTCGCCAGCAATTCCAGCTTATTTATCAACATTTAGACGCGGTACAAAAGTCGTTTGTGGACACCTCTGGGTTGGCCCAGTCTCTCGGTGTACCTGCGACTCCTTACAACATACTCAAAGCTAAAGAAGTCGTCAATGGTGTTTCTGTGATTGGGGCCTTTGCACAGTCGTCAAAGCATTTCTATGGCATATCTCCATTAATTACGCAAACAAACTCATCAGTTGAACAATTGCCTCCGGCGATAACCGTGCTGCAGGAAAATAGTGTTCATTTTGACGAAATTCAGCGTCATCTTCATGATATTTCTTCATTATTTGGTTCCGTAACGACGCCGAATTTCTTTGTCAAATTCCTGGACGAGTACGCCTGCATCTTTCGCACCGATAGCCAGTTCAAGCAGGCAATTTCTGAGACTAGCATTGACTTGCTCGCATCCAGTGATGACCATGACATCGAGAGTACAAACTCATTGTCAGCTTTTACTGAGCTCTATGACAAATTCGTCGAGACAGTGCTAGTGTCGATTCAGGAGTTGACAAAGATCTCCAAGGAATTGTCGTCATCAAATGTCAATCAAAACAATACACATAGTGAAGCTCTATCGCTGCGCAAGCGACTTGACTTGCTGTTGACAATGGTGAAGGTTTCGCGTATAAATCAGATCGCGTCTCAGCTTGCTGAGTTGCTGAAATTGCTTCAACATCAGTATGCAAAGCTTGCTAGTACTCGGACAAGAAGCTGGCAACGTGTATTCTTCGTTTCCTTGTTGGCGCTAGAGCGGTTTGAACCGAGTTTATTTGATGTGCGCGGCATCAGTCGCCAGCTGCTTGTTGACTTTATTGTGGCGCACAAAAGTATGATGAAGCTGGACTTTGTACTAGTTCGTATCTTCCGAAATCTATTTTACCACGGCTTTTGCCGTACAGAGGATTCAAAAGACGATAAAGGTGATGGTGAAGGCAAGATGCAGTTCCAAGACGATGTGGAAGGAACTGGTATGGGCGAAGGTGAGGGTAAGAAGGACGTGAGCCATGAGATTGAGGATGAAGAGCAACTTTTGGGCTTGCAAGGAGACCAGAAAGATGAGACCGACCCGCTGGCGGACCAAAAGCCCGAGAACACGGGACTTGAGATGCAAAATGACTTTGAAGGCACAATACAGGATATTCCTGATGACGAAAAAGACGATGAGAGCGAAAACGAAGGGGAAGAACTAGATCGGGAAATGGGCGACTTTGGTCAAGACGCTGAAAATGTAGTGGATGAGAAGATGTGGGGTGAAGACTCGGATGACGATGACGATAAGATTGACAAGGAAAATGAAAAATTTGAAGAAGATTCTAAGGTACAAGGTGAAGCTTTGGAAGATGAAGTGCGTGGAAAGACTGACGACAAAGAGAACGAAGATGACCAGAAGAAGAACGAGGACAAAGCAATGCCTCAACGTGATTTGTCGGGAGAAAAGACTGTTGAAGACGGTAGCGACAACGGTGAAGACGACTGTGATGATGGAGACGATACGAAGATGGAGGAGGTCAATGATGATTTGGAGGATAAGTATGAGGACCACCACGGTGTGGACCCTACTGAGCGAGAGGAGGACCACGATGAGGATGGCCCAGATGAATTGCACGGTGACGAATTTGCTGAGGATATGCAACTTGACAAGGATGATGGAAATGCAGACATGGATAATTTAGACGATGATATGGACAAAATGGGTGATTCGGAGAATGAGCCGAGCGACAATGAGGCAGGCGGAGAGGAAGCTGGTAGAACTGACGAGAACAATGTAGATGAGGAGGCAAGTGATGAAGAGCAGCTTGACAATGCGATTCAGCTTGGTGGTGGTGGAATGGAAGACGAGCAGGAGCCAGCGGAGGAGAAGAAGGAAGAAGAAACTGATCTAGCTGAAGCTTCTGAGAAAATGAAAGAAGAGCAGGCTGCTCCAAATGTGGCTGGTACTAAGTCGAAAGATGGTCAGGACGATCTAGAAGCGATCGATGAGGACGCTGACGACGATGAAACTGAAAGCTTTGATGCTAAGGAGCAGGATAAAAACACGAGCAACGACGTTAGCAGCAGTCGTTCTCAAAAGCGAAATGACAGCAACGATGAGGACGCTAAGCAGGATTGGAAGGCGCAGTCTCAAGTTGAGAACAAGGTAGACACTCGGGAAAAACGCCGCGACCGCTGCGATCCGAATCCGTATCGCAATGCTCAGGAAGCACAAGAACATTGGAAGAAGCGTGTGGAGATGGTCGATCAAACGAAAGAAGAAAGGGAGTTTGACAAGACATTGACCGACGATCAGGAGAAAGCAGTAGAAATGACAACAGCGGAGTTTGTCGATGACGACGATGAGATGGAAGACGTGGAGCATGCGTTGGCTGCTGCTGCTGAGAATCAGATCATGAATCAGCTTCGTTCTGAAGAGGAAGAACACGTTGAAAAGGAAGAAGAACTAGAAACGAATGCTCAAAACGGAGCGACAGCCATGGACATTGATGAAGAAGAAGAGAAGTCAATTGATAAATCCAATGAAGAAAACCAGAACCCTAAGACTGCTAAGCAAGAGTCTAAGTTTGATCCGGATGCACTGATGGATAAGCAAGAGGATCCGAAACTGGAGAAGCTCGATGGAGAAGCCAAGGACTCTACCGATATCAAAGAGCACAGGCTTTTAGACGACATGATCGAGCAAGCACTTCCAACGAAGCTTCGTAGCCAGGATGTAAACGCTAGTTTGCAGGACCAGATTGACGGTGAAGAAGTAGAAACAGAGGCGAAGCTACTCTCTCCTGATGAAGTTGCTGCTTTGCGCGACGAGCTCGACTTGTTTATTGCAAATTGGACATTTCAGCTGGAACGAGAACATGGCACGGACCTTTGGGCCAAATATACGGCATTGACTGCCGGCGCATCTCAGCGACTTTGTGAGCAGCTTCGGCTTGTGCTAGAACCTATGCTTCGTGCAAAGCTCCAAGGCGATTACCGAACCGGTAAACGTATAAATATGCGCAAGGTGATTCCGTACATTGCTAGTCAGTTTCGCAAGGACAAAATTTGGCTGCGTCGTACATGTCCATCTAAGAGGCAGTACCAAGTGATGCTTGCAATTGACGATTCCGAGTCGATGGCCGACAATCACGCTGGTCGTTTGGCTTTGGAGGCTCTGTCGACATTCTGTAAAGGAATGACACAGCTTGAAGTGGGTGAGCTAGCTGTCGTCAAATTTGGTCAAAATGTTGAGCTGCTACATGCTTTCGACACACCATTTACAGACGATGCAGGAAGTCGCATCATCAGCCGTTTTGGCTTTCAGCAAAAGAAGACAAATATGGTGCAGACGCTCGATACTATCTTACAGATTCTCGAAATAGCAAAGCAGTCAGCATCGACAGACAGCAGCACTGTCGAGTTTACTCAGATTGTTTTTTTAATCTCGGACGGGCGGTTTGACTCGGATGGCAGAATGCGGATTCGAAAGCTGATTGAGACGGCACTGGAGCGTCAGCAACTTATAGTGTTGCTTATTGTGGATCAAAATGCAGCCGAATATGATGATGCAGTGAACCAGCGGCAAACGTCAATTCTCGATACCCAAAGCGTGACGTTTGAGAAAGGAAAAGTGCGCATGGTGCCATATCTGGAAAATTATCCATTTCCATATTATGTATTGATACCGACTTCTGCAATGCTTCCAGAGATCCTTTCAGATTCACTTCGACAATGGTTTGAAATGCTACAGGTCAAGAGTTAGGCAGCAGTAAACATAGTAAGATAGAAACTGCAATGATCACGTTATGATTCCAATGGTTTTCGCAAAAATGATGCACGAATAGGAGAATTTTTTGTAGAATGTTAGGGAACTTTTACAAAAAATCTAAATGTACATATCACAACAATGTGTATATCAAATCCTTTCAATGTTTTTATTTATTAATAACACTATCAGTCAGCTGACTGTTAAGAAGGAAGAACATATCTAAAAAGCAGCTAGAGTAATAGCATGTTTACACCAAAATTCACGTGTTTGTGTCGTGCCAAGTTCCGTACATTTTAAAAAATCTCCTTCTCAAATCACTCATGCGAAATTCACCCAATCGCATGAATGCTGCCTGCGGGTTTACATCACGCCCTACTTTAGAAAAGCATTTGGATCGATCCATCTCCGATGCGTTCATTATCTCAGTTATATCGGAATCGCTGATTTCACTGAAGTTGATAGTTTTTTTGAGAGCTGAGCTTTCTAAAAAGGAGAGAATTCCACGCTCTTCTGAGATATTATCATCGTCCACTTGCTGTGCACAGGGTTTGATCCGCCCCTAAGTAACCTCTTTGTAGCAGGATTAGCAGTACTCAAGACAGACAAGCTAGATTGTAGGCCTGATCTTCTGTTTAGTCCAATCATGTCGACAGCACAAAACACACTGTCACAGAGAGCAACGGCAGAAAGCACGAGCAAGAAGCGGAAACCAGCTCATTATATGGCAGGTAGATCGGATACGCGGTCCCGGATAGTAGGTACAAACCAAAGTGATGAGTTATTTTGTAGCAAACAAAGCAACAATTAACACAGGTAAATCGAGCTGTGACACTCTCTCATATTTATTCACCAAGTTATGTGACATCTTATCTGGGGATGGTACTTCGACAATTTAACAAGCACGCTTAAATAAATAAATGTACCTTCTTCAAATACTAGCTATAACTGCATAACCTTTTCAATGAAGTCAAATCGCCGCCGCGATCATAAAGCGAGATGATTGCGGCGGTCATTGTCAGAAGAAACACCAGAAGTGAAATACGTCATACTCTTACGCAAGAAATCATGCTTATGTTTAAACGATGATGGCGATCAATTCTTACAGCATAGCCGACTTTGCGATATTTATGCGTGTCCATTTCTGCTCCAAATTAAGAACATAAATTGAATCTCAACATCAGATGGCGAACATAAATTGTCTGCCACCAGTCGGAAATCCATAAAATAGGACGAGGGGACGTGAGGAGCACCCAAAAATCCGTGTGGTGAAACTTGTGGTAACCCTCAATCAAGAAAGTGAAGGTGCTTCTATCGATTACTAAAGGAACAATCTGATACATGTAAAATAACTGCAACATCATCTTTCAGTGGCTTCACATATTTATTTCTTATGTTACAAACGATTATTGGCCTAGTAGCGTCAAACTCAATTAGCGACATATAAAGGCTGCAATCAAGCATTTCCTCATCGCATTCAGCGAACTAAGCACTCGACTGCTCTTGCGCATAAATCAGGATTTTGGCACGGTCCGTCAATATGTTAGATATCATTTCGAAAAGTGGAGAATTTGAACTGATTATAGTATTTGAAGGACACTTCGACTTGATTTATCATCACGAATATACTTAATCTGATCTTTGCACTTTTTACAATGCGGGACGCCAATGCTGACATCATGACCTTTCTTCGGCTGTACTGCATTTTAGTTCTGAAAATCGTCAAGCTCTATCATTGTCTTTCTTTTACTGTAGTGTGGGAAATTTCCGCACATATTATTCGAGAGATCCATCATGAGGATTGTTCACATCTTGAAAATTAAATTCGACAAAACTTTTAATAACGAGATACCAATCAATTCGTAATATGCGATCCACATGCAAAAGAATTTTTGCTTTGGGTACTTGTAGCACTGTCTAGACACTTCACCACAAAGTCCAGCATGAAAAGGACGCAAGCGTTTTTGTCTCACCGTACAGCAATTCTTCCTCGACATGACGTGATGCTTCTGCGCAACAAGAACCTGGAGCTGAGTCGTCGTAATTCACTAGGCAGAGCCTTATCACTTTTCAAGGAAGGAGGCATGGGTGCCTTATCATCATAGCGTAAATGGCATACAGTGTCAGCATAACAAATATTGTCTTACGAACAAGTGTGCTGACAATTGTCTTGGTCATATATATGACGCTCAACATAGTCGAGCGTGTAGATATTCGAGGAGATAACAAGAGATTAAGCTAGGTCGTATCATTAACATTGTATACAACTGAGCCCATCGAATGGCACCGCCAGTTAAAAGACCTCCATGTAATGTTCCGACAAAAGTGGTCACCTTCGCACTTTACAGCGCTTGTGCAAGCGCTGAGAAGCTATTTATTCGATATGTCCTTGATTGCGCTTATCGCCGATCGAATCATGCCGCTGCTGTGTTTATCAAATTTATCAACAAGCATTTAGAAACGAGATTATCTACTTCTTTCCATAAATGCGGTACGAAAGGAATACTCGAACAAAGTCGAAACCGATACACACTACCACGATGTACGTGCCTTACATGCAGATCGCATTATTGTTCCTGGGGCTTAGAGCGCTCGCTCCATCTCCATCTCGAGGTCAGCACCACTAGACGCCTTTTCTACCTAGATCTCATGTGCCCTCACGAGGATAATATGTTTCGATTAAATTCGACACCGCCGCAAGTTCGCTGTTACGGATGTCAACACAATAATAGACGTGGTCGGTGCGAGCTGCACATGTGCGGAAACCTACACGAAGATAACGCGATTAGTATAACGGAAGAGATGAGGTAATCATCCGAAATAGATAAATTTGTTTTTGAGGACTTTGGGCACAAGAAGTGTGATGACAATCCTTAATGGACCCTTTTGTTTTTGATGATAAATTGTCGCGACATGGTGACGAAAATCCGTTACGGGTGTTGATCCCAGACATGGGAGTGCTTCATGACATTTGCTAGATTTCTGGCGATGAATATTATGCTAGTTTGACGAGCATTTTTATAGATGCTGAACGTTCGTTGGCAAGCATTTACCGGCTTAAGCTGTTGGAATGCCAGTGTCCTGCCGCTATTCGGTACCAATAATATATTTTCATGGCTCGGTCGCTGGAATGCCAATTCTACCGAAACAAAAGAGTTTCAATTCAAGAGTCCGTGAAAAGAACGCAGAGATGGAGCTAGAGCTCTTTACCAAGGTGTGTAACTTTACTTTTAGATTGATTATCTACTCCACAAGCAGCATGTGTTACGGACTGCTTTTTTAGCTTAACTGAACTATCGACACAAGTATCTGTATTGCTTAGCCAGTCCCCGTGTGTCATAAGAATCTCCGTTATTGTACTACCTCAGGATTTTACAATTACACAGAAGTGTGATGGGAAAGTTCTACGCTTGTTGAATTTTAATATAAGATTCTCATCGATATAGCTCCCTTCTATTCTTGCAAAAACGAGATAGGTGGATTTCTTGGTCTTGGTAATACGGAATTCACTCATTCAGATCATGAAGTGATTGCTCAGCTATATCGTCAAATCTCGCATATAACGGGCGATTAGGCGAATCTCTTCACTTTTATTGGATATTGCTTTACGGCGGTGCTATCTTGACTGCAAAACACTGCTTTCATATAGTGGTATACTGTTTATCCGAAAGTCATGTAATATGTTTGCCTGTGTGTCAATGTAATATCTCGACTAAAACTACTGACTTAAAAAGCTTTCGCTTGGGGTCATCAACATCATCACTCCGGCATTTTCTTCTTTCCGTAATTTACCACTGAGAACATTCCTGGGAACCTTCCTTCTCAAGTCTCAACTGGTGAGGTTAAATTGACGTTGATCCACTTTATAGCGAGAGCGACCAGCGTGACATCAAAGTGAACATCTATGTTGCCCACCCTAACGTCCGCTTAGTAATTTTTCCTACCAACTACCTCATTCAAGAAATTGTCGGCTCGAGCGAAGATGGTACAGCTCATCTGTGCTATCGTTGGTGAGGCGGGTAGCATTTTTCAGGTAGAGATCGACGATACGGAGTCTGTCTCGGCGTTGAAGGACGCGATAAAGGCGGAGAAGCCAAAAGAATTCGAGGGTATCAACGCAGACAGGTTGAAACTCTTTTTAGCTAAGAAGGTGGGAGGCGCGTGGCTCGATCGGGCTGGTGCGACTTCTGTGGCGCTTGATGAACGTGGACATCTACAAGGCTGTATGCAAATGAAACCCACACTGTGTATCAAAAACCACATGCACTTTGGCGATAGTTTTCAACCGAGTGAAGGCCAAGTTCACGTACTGGTGGTAGTGCCGGTGGATTCTTCAATCTCTGAAAACAAAAATAAATGGAAGAGGAAAAGAAAGGAAGACGAAGATGTTCCTGACGCCTGGATAAAGGCTATCAAAGATGAGCAGATTACAGAGCTACCGTCAACTTTTGATGATTTGAAAAAGTACCTGCAACGCAGAGTTCGGGTCAAAATTCCCATCAATCACAGATTATTCTGGATTATTTATCGAAAAATACAACTGGAGAACTATCCAGCGTGGTGGACAAACTTTTTGAGCCCGAACCGCGAAAACGAAATTCAGATATCAGTTTGGGCATCTTGAGGGGTATAATTGACCCCATCGGGATTGGCAGCGAGTACGTTACTAAAGCCTCGTATTATCACTTGTGGGATTCTCTCATTGCGGTCCTTCTGAGGCTTGTGTCAGATGGGGAGATATCTTCGCAAAATGAATACGTCTTCATCTAGCCGTTATCAACCGGACATGAGCTTCTACTACCCGAATAGTAATGTGTGCATGTTTCGGGGAGAAGAAGAAGCAAGCGGAATCTTGCAAGTTCCGGTTAATAGATTGCATGCGAAACTAAGGTGGAAATATGACGCTGCACCGTATATATATGGTTACGCTGCTGCAGGACTGCTGGTGTGCTTGGTAGTCATTCAGAAAAACGAGAAGACAGAACGTGGTGCCAAAGCAAAAATCATTGATAAGTATGATTTAGGAGAACTAGGGGGTCGACTTCGTTTTTTCCTCGCCATACTCAACCTTTCGACTCTGTTCCATCCAGCTGTGAAACTTGTGTAGCCGCTGAAAATACCTGAGTACGGTTTAATCACAAGATTCACTGGTGTGCAGATTGCGTTCGCAGAAGAATGTGTGGTGAAGATGTATTCCGAGGACATGCCAAGTGACAAGATAATTCGCAATCTGCGAGATTTGCATCATCAAATGACGAGGCATTCTGTTCCAAACGTTGTGATGCTAAAGAGGACAAACATGATAAAAAGATATGTAGAGCTGGCACCCGTTGGTCAACCAGCCCCACCTGAAAACGCCCAGCAGCTCCGCCTTGCGCGATATACTCGAGGCGCTCGTGGCACTGCATGAAATCGGTCCGATGCATCGAGATTTGAGATGGGAAAATGTGCTGAAGTACTTTAACGAAGGCGACAAGTGGTTTCTTATTGATTTTGACGACGGAGCAATATCGCCAGCCGCGAAAGTAACTCATTTGAAGGCGGAATCGCATGCTCCCGAGATATCATCCCACACACACACACTCAAGGTTGACATTTGGAGCGTGGGCTACCTTTTGAAGACATATTCTTTTCAAGATCTTCCGCCTGAACTAAAAATCATGAAATCACAGTGTTTGCAGAAAAAACCGTCAAGCAGACACCCACGGCTAAATCACTTCTCACGGTCATCGAATCACTACTACATGTAGAAAGATGATTTGGATTTCAGTGTAGTAGTTTGATTTCCCCCTTAGTAACATTATTTATCCCAGAACATCAATTTAGTAATATACGAAGACGGTGTACACTCCACTCACCAACAAATAGCGAATCAAAGCAGCACAGAAGCGCTACTACCAGCGCACACACGACCATATCAAAAGAACTACAACCACATTTGACGAAAGCCTTAAACCGAACTTATTGATGACAACACCAAACTTAATTATTTTTTTTCTTTTCTTACGTTAAAGCCAAATATTTTAATTAAGGGGAAATAAAATAATTACCAGATATACATTAGTAAAAACGATAGACCAGATAGTTACAAAATAAAAATAAATGTATCAAGTGTAAGTTTAATTGTACTCGCTATAAAATGAAGAAATCCACCTATATCGTTTTTGCAGGAATAAGCTTCTGTTCCAACAAACGTAATCAGCTAAAATTGCTCACTCTCGGTATAACGGAGCCATTTCGATGAGAATCTTATATTTAAATTCAACAAGCGTAGAATTTTCGCATCACACTTCTGTGTGATTGTAAAATGCTCAGAGGTATGACATTATTGGTACAATGGCAA
The DNA here is from genome assembly GCF_900000015.1 of Plasmopara halstedii. Classification (NCBI taxonomy): domain Eukaryota; phylum Oomycota; class Peronosporomycetes; order Peronosporales; family Peronosporaceae; genus Plasmopara; species Plasmopara halstedii. The sequence continues at coordinate 439,852 of NW_020189809.1, forward strand.
TCCGTAACGGAGATTTTTATGACACACGAGGAGTGGCGAAGCAATACAGATACTTGTGTCGATAACTCATTAAGCTGAAAACGCAGTCCATAACATATGCTACTTGTGGAGTAGATAATCAATCTAAAAGTAAAGTGACATGAGAGGCTCTTGGTTTCGCACCTTGGTAAAGAGCTCCAGCTCACCCATCTCGGCGTTCTTATCACAGACTCTTGAATTGAAACTTCTTGGATGCAAGGTGGCACAAAAACTCTTTTGTGTTGGTAGAATTAGCATTCCAACGATCGAGCCATGAAAAGACTGTCTCTCATGCAAAGATAATACACAATGTTTCGCTCCATGTTGCCGGGACAATTAGAAACGATAGGCAAGCTTAAAGATATTATTGGTACCGAAGAGCGGCAGGACACTGGTAACCCAACAGCTTAAGCCGGTAAATGCTCGGCAACGAGCGTTTAGCAGCTATAACATGCCCTGTTAAACAAATGTCCCGAAAAGGCCACGATTGGGTAACGGTGTTAGTACAACTCGCATCAACGATGAGGCCGCTTCCGCTGAACATTCAGCCTTTCTAGGACAGAGATATACTAACATTATCGTGATCTTAAAAAGAGAGAAGTTGAGTTTTCCATATATTCGGCCATGTACCAGAAGGTGCAACAGCGCGTCGCGCTAGTGGTTGATTAGCTAGGAGGCCTCGCGGGAGAATGGACTTACGAGCCGGACATCTTCGGAAGAGGCGGTTCCAAAATACGAAGTTCTAATGTCAAGAACTTTCATATGTAGATCATGTTCATTCAAGCTCCTGTCCTCGCATCAAAGATGGCGGGAACTAAATTATTATATCCAAGATTGAGAAACTCTCCTTAGCGGGATCGAAGCAGACCCTTTCCTAATCGCGGTTCCAATAAAAATATTATCTGGAGGACCTTGGAACAGGAGAGGCTCACACCGAGGCTTCCGGTCCATTCTTACAATTTTGAGGAGGTGGTGGGTGTCACATTTGTTGCAGAATACAACTTCTCTTCCGCAAGGCGGGCTCGAAAACAGTGAATAGAAATTCTACACTGTTCCAGAGGCAATGGGCTTCAGCTATACTAAGGTTGAAGAAGAGATGTCTTAGCTCTAGTGATACTTGCAAACGATACATCCGTGGCCTTTTCAAGCATTCGCTACCCGCGTACCCCCTTTTCTTCCGGCTGAGAAGTACGAAAGGACAAAGTTTTGTGCAGAGTGACAAAACTCCCACGGGGTAACGTCGAGTGGAGCCCCAGTAGTGCGATATGGCTTACTAAAATGGCAACTGACTCTATTGAAGCTAGAGGAGTTGAAGTCAAAGGAACTCAGCTCTACAACGAGAGACTTCTTCTGAAGAGGTAGACCACACAGCCCAAATTTGCTGGTTGAGGTCGTGAATGTCTGTCTCCTCATGACGCCGTCAAAGTCCTGACATTTTCGGAAACAATATGCATTTCCAAACAACGCGCGACCATCAAAACAACATCCAGTATATGCATGCATTCGTGATGTCAAATGTGAACACAATATCTGTTCGTCCTTCGACAAGAAGACTAGTGAACGTATTGAATATTCTGATGTACCTACTTAAAAAATCCGATACGTTTGACGCGAAACGCTGCATTATTTAATACGAGAAATTGAGCGTCATTAGCAAGAATTCGACTGAAAGCCGGATCACGCACTTTGTTTCTGGTGGGGCTGCGGTAAGTCATGAACCTTCCTCTGCCAGGAAACTGAGGCACTTTTGACGCGGGCATGAAAATTTGAATTCTTCGGTACAGGACATGGAATTGAAGGAATGTTTAGCAATCATATTGTTGAGTGCTCGATTTCGAAATATAAAAGCGGAATATTTGGCTAGCCGCGGTCTCAAGATGACACAGAGGCGATCGATCGTATATCGCGGCTTCAGAGTTTATCTTTGCTGAGACGAGGAATAAATTACGATATGTCGTGATCCAGATTTTATCCCAGGGTGGCGATAAATAACATTTGTTAAAGACGTTCATTTATAATGATGACTACCGTTTATCTGCGCTTACAGAAAAGTTTTTCTCGTAAATGGAGTAGTTCAATGAATTATAAGTTTTTCGCCACTACATCATACAGAAGACCTCACTAATCTTCAGCAATTATCTCTGAAAGATGCTTTCGAAAAAATGCAAGACGTTATCATCACATAAGGGATACGTTTGGTATGGAAAAGTGGCTGAGCCCATCATCCGTCCTAAATGTTTTTGGCACACCGAATACGAAGAATGAGACTGCTTTTTCCGAGAATTCGACATAATTTATCAGCCTTTGTTCAAGGAATAGAATTATGGAGTGACAAAGACCCAGCACACGTTTTTCCCAGATCATGGAGCAGGTAATAAAATTACCTTGGCTCTCGGAGCCAAATACTGCGTCAATTTGTCAACGGTCCTTAGAGGTTTTTTTTCAAGCGTTCGTTTATCAGGTTTGCTAGGAGATTTATCATCTGTTTCCATTTTTCAGTCGTAGAAAGGTAAAGCGTGTGTGCTTATAGAAATCTGAACGAAGCCATTTTATCGGCGCAAATGCCGATTTCTGCAAAGGATGCAGCATGGTCTACTGCGCTTTGCTCTGTTGACTAGTCGTTGTAGATGAGCACTATCAACAGTGTGCGAGAAACGGCAAAAGTAGTATCACAGCAGTTGGTTCTCCAAGCATGATGTTTCTGGAATACTACAAAGAGTATAGACGCACCTGTATCGCCCAATCGTCTGCGAACGCGGCTCATAAGACCACAAAAAACTATGCCCAAACGTGTATCGACAGCATTTCCGTCCATACTAAATCGAAAATTGGGTAGTCTATGCAAAATCTCAATCAACCCCCTTTCGAGTAGTGCTCGGGTGGAGCACTTAAGTAAGCAGTTTGTCAATATAGACGAGTGGGTCTTTGGCGCCGACCAGAGCATTTTTCTGCGTTGATTCATCAGAGGGCATGGACTGTTGGCAGATCTTGCAAATGTTAGGGTTGCCGTTGAAAGACCTGCGCCTCTGTTCCAGATGATGCTTGACTTGGCCTACTACTTGTAAAAATATGACATATACTATGTCGCCATGGTACTATTTTTCAACCCGTCTTTCGGATTTAAATGGTGCAAGGGACAGACAAAAGAAACTATCTGAGTGAATCCTCAAGCGTACCCTGATTCTGACTCTATGAAGTGCATTTTGATTATTCCATGTCGGGGATTTGCGATAAGAACACTTCGCCACGCTTGAGGCTATAGCTGGGATCGTGGTCAAACGAAGAGCTTCATATTTTGAGTTTGTCAAGTTTAAAGCTCAACAAAGTGACTCTGAGCATATACAGATTATGTATCGTTGCGCAAAGCGATGTCTTCATGATACATATCACCGAGCTCTTCAAGATGATCAAGTATACGCTTGAGGCGCAATAATATAGACTAGGTTGGCTTAATGTTGTGATCGATGCACTTTTGCGTCGTTCCAGTAATGATCTGTTTCATGACACGATGGCAACATCGCCGTTCGAAGAGACAATACGTACATTTTACAGGTCGGACGCAATGTGTTGCTTTGTTGAAAGCTTTAAACAGTATGTAGCTTTATTGAGCGCTCATTTGAACATTCGCACCGCTATCAGTTTTTTTGCAGAGCTTGCATTGTCAGAGCAATGGCCCACTAAATAATGATTATGCAAAAGTACCTCACTATGAGGACATCAGGTACAGAGCACTATGCGAGGCACATGATACCCTTTTGGTGGACACCTTGGAAATTTAAAGGCATTTTGCTCAGTGGGCGTTATTTACGGGTGGTCCTACATATATCAGTGAGTACGCAAGTATGCGCGCACATGTAAAACGTATCGCCGGGATGATTCGCGCTGCTTGCATCGACTCCATTGGCCAGTATTCTAGTTCCTACAGATTAACGAAAGTCACTAAGAATTGTAACTTATTTGGTCTTAAACAAAAATTGCATCCGGTTATACTAGCATTATAATCCCACTTTTTATTATTTGGTCTGGATGACCCCTGGCCTCCTTTGGCGTCGCCACAAACTGGACATAATTTTGGTTGGGAAGGGGCTTTCGATACAGCTCGATTTGCTGAATTGAGCCCGACTACACGTCGAATCAAAATGACAGAGGAAACATCAATGAGATTGAGTGTCACGCACCGAGTTCGTGACGCAATGATTGTGAGCCAGGATGCTTACAGTTACATGCCAAAATCAGAGCCAGACAAAGGTCAAATAAAATATCTTGAGGGAAGGAATAGCAAACGCAATTCTGCCGGCTAAAAGATCATGTTGTCTCCAGGCTACATCGGAGGTTTTGCGGTCATAGCAGAAATTGAGTGAGTTACACTCTTACTCTTATCATCCTGTAACAAATGTAGTAAAATGCAAGAGCCATACCATAATCTCGATCCCACGATTTAGCCGGTTGCGAAGCGCTCCGTTAGAGACGGAGCAGCGTACCAAGCATTCATTTAACTGAGCTACATCAGCCTTAGGCAGCGATACTGTTCTCAACCACTGAGAATACCTCAGGCCTTGCAGCGCGATGACATCGCCAAAATACATCCCAAACTAGTTAGTTATGGCCGCACAACTAGACTTTTGGAGAGAATCAACGTGTTGTCATCACTGAGAGAACTCACGAGAGCCAGCCGCTAACGACGACGCTTTGCTTTGACTTCAAAAAAACATCCTCAACTGGTGCAGGTCGATGACGGAGTGACGGAGTGGCTCATATCCAAGTGGACTAAGTAGTTGCCCGGCAGGTAAACCAGAATTGTTATCAGCATCTGGTGAATTAATAACGATCTCACGGCTCCAAAAAACTGCGGGAGTTTGAAAATCACACGTCAAGAACGTTCTGAACCGTCGTCAATAATTTGACTTGGTGTGCCTCTACCCTCGAGAAAAAATAGGATCCGCCGGCGCCGCTTTCACTGGAAAGGCAGGACCGTCTCTGTGATACGATCTATTCTATAGACGCTCTCACTGAGGTCCAGCCTCAACATGACAAGCTGGTTGTCATTTGAGCCTTGCGGTGGGGTGGCGTGAGGAGTGGGCACAAAAATATGTATACATACAGAGGAAAGACGAAGCTTAATAAATGGCTTTCAGGTCGTAGGTCCAAAAACTGCGCCTTCCATGTAGGCTCTCTGAGCCAGATAGTAGTGGGCACGAGAGACAAACTGGTGCCTGCTTCCACGTGAAGCGGTTGGTGGACGGGTGGGTACGCAAGCGCTCTTACCATTAGAAAGAGACTCTCTCTCCATAAACCATGGAAGATTGAGGTTCCACTTTTGCACATTTGCTTTGAGGCAGTTGTTTCGTATGACTCAGCGCACTCTCGGCTTTAAATATTGTATGGGAGGATGCAGATTCGCTTGGCGCGAAACAGCATTTTTCGCAGGGTCGAGGTTTGGTTAATGTTGTAACAACGGTTGCACGGAAATGAATGGGGCTTATGGCAGCCATACCTTAAAGTGATGCGTCTAAACCTCGAAGTTCATGTCGTGCTGTGTATTTTGCAAGTTTAATCATCAAGAAACATTCTAGTTGAACGTATGGTTCATGAGAAGTCGTTAGTCAAGCTGTGAGATAAAAGAGACGAAGCAACTTTCATAGCCATTGCATGAATTGAGTACAAAGACTTCTGCGCTAGAGCTAGTGTTCAGTGGCTTCCAAAAAATGTACGAATCTACTCGACTATTTTCAGGCAGTACTCCTGGGCGTTGTGATCTGAAAGGTTAAAAGCGCTTCCGAATCAGCTTTCGGGCGTTCGTCTTGCTCTGTAAGCAAAAGGCCGCAAACATAGGCGTCTTAGGTGGCCTAGCGCCTTCAAACGCCGTTCCGATGCCAACGCTTCCGCGTTCACTTGCACCGAATCCCGGTTAGGCTTAAGCAAGCCCACAGAAAACACCGGGTGGGCGCGCATCCTTCTCAGGAGGCCCAGCGTATACGCCAGGCCTCGATTGGCCATCACGGAGCTTTGTCTTAAAAAAAGCAGAGACTGCACGTGTAGTAAGACTTTTAGCATTTGATAAAACCAGGTCTCCGACTTCAAATTTTCCACACTTCTCGTGCTTCTTTCAATTGCGTACTCTTGCTGCATGTATGGGCTTTCAGCCATTGCGAACGTGTCGTAGGACACTCAGTTTGATAGACAGGAAGTCATCGACTTCTTTACGGACAGTGAGGGGGATAACATCAGCTAACCGTTCGACTATTCCCCACGAAGCCCTGAGCCATGGGGTGGCGGCGTCAGCGAGATGCGAAGATTAGCAAGCCCGATCACGTAGATTGGCGTGAAGTTAGTTGATGAATGTACTGCATTGTTCAGAGCAAGCTCTACGAGTGGCAACATGGCGTTCCAGCGCTTCGGCGTCTCGCGCAGACGCTGTGAAGAACGATTTCAGCTACGCAATCCACGCGCTCAGTCTGGCCATCGAACTGCGGATGGTCTGTGTTGACATAGTCGACTTGGTGCTCAGCACCCTGAAGAGTGTAGACCAAAATTTCTCGGTGAAGCTTGGGTCTCTATCAAAGACAGTTTACTTCAGGAGTCCATGTTGTCGAAAGACACGATCGACAAACAGTATCGCTGCACCCACACAGTCGATGGTGTCCAATACTGCCGTGTAATGAGCCACCTTGCTCAAACGGTCCACAAATTCCACCATGTTAAGTATGCTGCTGTAGCCAATGCTTGCGCTAACTTATGAGTTATGGTAACTGACTCAAGTGGTTTAGCATCGTGGTGCTAA
>NW_020189809.1:446660-454878 GCF_900000015.1 Plasmopara halstedii
CGCATCTTCATTCAAGGTCACAACATTGACTCCGACAGGAATAAAAACACGAAGTGAGTTGATTCTTTTCGTTGAATCTGTATCACTCTCCGCATATAAAAAGTGTTTACCTGACTCATACTCTCTTTTCTGTTTATGTCCAAAACAAAAGCTGATCTCATCTGTTTGATTAGAAATCGCAATGATATTCAACATTCATATTTCTGTAACCGGAATCTTAAGAGCAGCCATACTCTTTCAAGTTGTAAGTTCTCTATAATGTTGTACGTCACACGATCATATTGATAATAGAGTCATTTTTATATGATCAAAGACCAATACTTATGCAACCAAGGGAGTTGCCAGATGCTTATACTTACCATATGGATAGGAGCGAGATTCGGACTTGGCTACTTGTACATTTTTTATCGTAGCTGAATCCACTACAGACCAGTTTTGTATAAATTCGAATATTATGACATTCATCAGCATGGATCACGGCATATGTCCAAATCGTTTCACTATATCTATCCCACATGATCACTATCCCACATGATCACTATCATCTTTACCTCCTGTTCGGAGTCTCGTAAAAGTCAGTCCAACAAAATAGTGATATATTTGGCGGTTAAATTTATAGACATAACACGATTGCCGTATATCCCGCACATAAATTCAATGAGTCCTTGCTAACAAATGCACAGACGTTCGGATCGTACGCTCTTCTCAGAAGGAGAGCCAACGAACTATTTTTGAAGTATTTAAATTTTTATTTCAAATGTGATGCATATTACGAACAAAGTTATACACATGTTAAATTATCTACAATACTAGGGTCATATGTATTGCGTGAAACCAGCACCTCTCGCGTCCCATGACCGCTGGTTAATGAATTTTTATTACCGTAATCCGTGCCAGAAGTTATATACACCTCTTGACCTTGGAAATTTCGAGTTATGTTCAAAACAATAATTAAATATATACAAGCACTTGTACATATTTAATACCCCATTTTTTTAGCAATGTTTTGTACAAAGTGTACAAAACATTGCTAAAACGTGAACGCTCTTTGAGCACATACTGCTCTTGAGGTTCTTCTGTACGATTTGTAGCAAACAAACAAAGTGGTTTGCGCGTTATACAAATTATCAGAAGAATATCAAATATAGTATGTAGGAGTTTTTTACTTCTAGTACTGCTAATTAGTAGTATTAATACAGTAGTTACATTTCAAAGATGGGAATGACTAACAACACGAAAAAGGAGGCAGTTCAATTTGCGATGTAATAAACACTGTATGCTATAAGAGCGTGATCTTTAGCTCCGTTACACCTGGTAGTACTTTGTAGTCCATTCAATAAGGTCGAGATGGCCATGATCGACATACCGCCCACTGAGGTCTAGGCGCAGTCCTAGACCACACAACCTGGATATACGAATAATTTAACCATAATGGGTATTTGCTATTGCTTCTTGAAACGCAGCCTGGAGACTATTCTTTTTCTTACCACTTCCCATAAATAAACATCAATAGATTCTGCCGTGCGATTCCTTATTGTGATTGTCATTGGCTGAATACGACATGGTCTAGCCTTACGGGTATGGTGAGGGATTGGGCTCTCGGGAGGTGTGTCGCTGACCCCGATGCCATTCTATCTCTGGAGAATATCCGGAGTGACCTTCAGCTGGCCCACATACCACCAGAAGGCGAGTCACACATGCGGACAGACTTCTTCGCTCCGATGCAGGGTAGGTTTAATATTGTCGTTAACCCCGTCGACATCGCTTCACAAGCGCATTTTTTCGTCTTCGGCCAGCACAAAAATCTAACGCGCTGTGCACTATGCGTGCGGCTCTCTCGACGCTTGAGGAGGGGTTTGCTACGAGAACGATAGCGTTACGTCATTCTATCCGAAGGCGAAGCCGGCCAAGACTCCTGTGCCGTCGCCAGTTCTGATGAAGACCGACACCATCGGTCTATCTCCTAGCCGCGGTCACTCACCGCACCGCGGCATGCGATTTTGAGCCACCTTGAAATATTTCGGGTGTGGCAAATCGGGGCACCGCGCCACCGTTTGCCGCATGCCAGCGCCCATCTATGTTGATGGAGTCGGTGTTCACGGCTGAATGCTGAGACCGTTATTCCCATAGACAAAGGAGGCCTGTAGTCGCGACTCGCCCTACAGGCTGGAGTAGAGAGCCGAGTCCGTTCCCGGTCGGGACCTTTCCTCCCATCCATCGAGGTCAGAGTTCAAACTCAATGCCACCACCGCGAGCGGCGACTCGAGACTGATACCTATCAACATTCATGTTGCTGGCATTCAAAGACTCCCCCGGGCTCTCCATCCTTGTCCATTTTTAATGGAGGTTCGCGTCTGCCTATACTATTAGCATCAATTTTGATTTGCAACAATCAGGGTCAAATCATTGTCATCCTTGCTGATTGATAATCCCCAGCGAGACCCGACGCATCGTTTCCTTTCCGTACACATTCGACAGATTTCGAAGCAGACAGAAACCTCGTGGTGATTGAGTAAAATTTGTCTTTTGATGATTACCGTGGACAAACCGAAAGATGACTGGTTGGCTTGATCAGCAAAGTGTCAGGCTGACTTTGATATGAGCTCGGTATTCACATACCTACTCGTCGCACCGACAGACTGGCCGCACATTCGTGCCGCGGATCAATCTGCCTTTACAAATACCATACATTGAGATGACGATGGCCGCCTGTGCACCGTATGTGCAATGTCAATTGATGACAGCGCGGTCGAGCATATGAGGTTCTCGCGAATTTTCAAGGTGGTCGAGCAGGGGTACTGCCAAGGGGTACAAGCGTACAAGAACACCATTGCATGTCAAATCGCATGTCGCCCAAGTACCCCGCCTACATCGTGAATTTGGTTAAAGCTTTTTCAACAAAATGTTGGTTCACAGTCGCGCTGAGCGCGCTCTCAGCGTGGTAGAAATTTACCTTTCCCGCCTAAAACGCTTACATAAGTAGTGTGCAAGAACAAGTCACACGCAAACGTAAGAAGTTGTGGCTTTTCTGCACCCAAGATTTCGCTTTTGTGTCCTAGTTGGCGTGGACCCATAGAAAATCTCCTTGATGAAATCCTAGCCGATCCCCGAAAAACCTAGGGAGCTGCGGCAGTGAAATGGTTTTGCGCATCAGCTTCAAAGAAACACAAAGAGTTGCACGAACCACTACTCTCTTTGCTGAAGAAAGGCGTAACGTGGTAGTGGAGTCCGATACACCAGGCAGCTTATGATGCGGTAAATGCGAGCTTATCTCAAGCCTCAATTTGGTACTTTCTGGACAACATTAGACCTTTTTACGTGGTATGCGACGCCAGTGACCTTGCTGTGTGCTAAGCCCGTATGTAGTTTGATCGTGAGGGCCGTGAAGGCGTTAGAGGTACCAATCTCAACAGCTAGAATCGGTCAAAATTAAGCTGAACCAGCATGAATGAAGCGAATCACAATCCGCTACCTCAAAGTGTACTCAACCTTACCCAAGGCAAATACAATCTTCCGTTTAGAATAAAAACGGTATTTATTTGTATTATCTGCGGCAGAGCCGCCTATATCTAAAACCATAGATTTCTTTTATCAAATAGGAAAATATAATCAATATGCATAACTCACCACATAGTAGCTTCTTGTTACGGTGTAGCCACACCTTTGTACGGTCACACCTTCTTGTGTGACCTACCCTTTCATACAAGGGTACTGTAACCCCGTACTGTAACCCCGTTATATTCTCCCCCCTCAAAATTGTGAATACCCACAATTCGCCTGATACGAGGCTCGCGGGCGCTTGAACGAGTTGTCCTCACTGATTACTTTTGTGCTACATCAAACAATGCATGCATTACGCTTTGTCTCATTTATCATATACGGTTGGAACGACATCAGAAAAGCTTTAACACAGCCATGATGTGGCGCTGGTTTAGTGAGTAGTGGCTACAACACGTTTTGACTTATTGTTATTTGCACGACAATACTTCGTTACAAAAGCAACTCTTTTATCTCGACGAAATCTGGCATGCTGCGTCGGGTAGGCGCGCAATGGCTGAGAGACTGGACGTGCAACGAAAAATTACAGATAGAGGCAGACGAAAACACGTATATCTGCTGGGTGAAAGGGCTGTGTTAAAGCTGTTACATTAGCTTAGTGATACAGCCACGCCGTCGCCGCGAATAGTGTACCTGAAAAGGGGCTTTGCTCATTTGGTATCAGCTCGAGAACTTGCTTGTGTTGAGATTATGACATGCTGCATAAGAATGCAAGGATCTGTAGCCAGAAGATATTAAGTTAAGTATCTAAAGGTAGTGCGATCATAGTATGTTGCATTTGGTGGCTTACTTAAGCCATACCATAATCCCGCTCATACAAACTTTTCGAAAGCAAAGTATTCTATGAAACTAATCGAATGTTTATTCTTCATTGTTTAGCTTTTCGCTGCCCCCAGCAGTGATCCGGTTTTGATCCGCTTGCGGAGCCTCGAGTCAGTCGGTTCAATTGCACTGCCCATAAAGCACAATATAAAAGATGTCTCATGTCAGTTTCGGCGGCACGCACGAGACTGACAGGAAACTCGACGTGTCGCCATGACAGAGAAGCAACTTGAGAAGTAAATGTGAGAGGGTTATTTTTTGCCGACTATGCTCGATGCGTTTTGGCCTGCCTCTTTCTCAGTCGGTTGGCTGGTGGACGGACGGGTTCACCATTGTTGTAAGCTGTATCTGATGAAGTCAATAGGATAATCTCACTAAAAACCTTTGTCTTGAGGTTCTACGGCAAAAGATTAAACTAGCGTCTTTGCTGCCTCTGACTGAACGTGATCTTTGCATTCACCTTCCTAGGAAAAGATTTATGGCTACCCAGCGTACCCCGCTTCGCTCTCGTGGTTGGATTGCGGCCAAGTGTCAGACTTGGCCGACAGCTGTATCCAAAGCCTCAAATAGATGAGTACGGCTTATTGTAGTTCTTATGCACGCGGACTTTTTCTCGCACTGAGAACGAAAGGAGTGCTTACCAGTTGCTTTGCGAGTGGTCGCTTACATTTAGGGCAAGCACTTCTGAAGAGTACCGCCTGCGTCTCGAGCTACAGCGGTTAATCGAGCTCGGACCCTCCTTGCGGGATGTACATCAAGTACGGCATGCTGGCAAAAGTAACGATGGATACTATTGTAGCCAGCTTCAGTGAAGCAGACATTGTACTAAAAAAAAGCATCGTTCAAAGTTTCACGTTTCAGCGTTAAAGTAAAATAAAGTCTTTGCGGCGGACGCTCACAACCTTACGATCTTGCTGGAAGCCATTTCAATAAGCTGCTAATACAAATTTTAAGCTCGTGACCAAACCTGGTTTCAATCACTAGTGAGAAGTGGGTTACACTGAGTGACTTCGGAACTTTCTCCGGTATAGAAAGAAGATAGGATTGTAAGTCGTCAGTGGTATCGACGCTAGTGAAATATTATCAACGTATGCCCCCAAATGTTCCTATCGTGAGGTGATCACTTCGACTTCACCGAGTTCTCGTAACAGTCCTGGTGAGTCCGTCGGTCTACTATTCAAAATTTGACGTTGCAATGCTTCAAGACGCGAAGGTCTCGGATACTTCGCGTCGTGGCTTGACACACGTAAGATTACGCAGAGCCAGCATTCCATTGCACGGCTGCGCGTGCGGGTATGCGGACTGATACGGAAGCGGCGACGCCTTTGTCTCGTGCCTCGAGTACTTGCTCTAAAGATATACGCACTACCACGACACTGCGTTTCATTCAGGAGCAGTGAAACCATAGGGTACAGATATTTATGCAAGTCGAGTTGAGTGGCGGTGGCCTGTTTTCTATCGGCGCTCCTAGTATGACAAGCGCCTTGCTGATGGTCGTCAATCGAGTGCTTGCAAGCGTTAAGAGAGTCATCACTGTCGTAGTCCGTCCTTTGCAAGGCAAATCCACAGCAGAAGATCAAGTAATCATCATTTTCGAAGTCATAGCAGAGACATGTGAACGCGCGATGGCTTTTGGTTCAGCAAAATTCCTCCACATCGGCTATGTTCATAGTCAAATCAATCTCATAATTATAACTCACAGCTTTTTCGGCTAAACTGCACGCATTATATATAACTTCGGCGTTCCGGACGGCGTAATGCAGCCACTCCGAAACCATTCATTTGCGTTGGTGGAAGCGGACGGCGTTATAGACTGAAGGAACTCTGGACCTTAACAACGTGGCATAACGGCATAATGCCATTTCGATACGCATTGACTATTTCCGTTTTGCTCATCCGATTTCAGTTGGGTCGCCGGCCACATGAGAAGATGTATACCCGGCTGATGAACTCAAAAGTCTTGTTAGAATTCGGGGTTGGGATCGAAATAATGTGTTTTGGCAGTCTATGGTGTTAGAAAACACATGAAAAACAGTGATGAGGTTCCTTGGTCGTGACCCAGGCCTTAACCGCAACGAAACGCACCAGCTTGCTCAGTCTGTTCACAAAGCTCAAAATGCCCGTTCGTCTGGTGGTAGGCCAAAAATCGATTTCATAATCATAGAGCGCCAGGCTTTTGAGGGTACCTTCTGAACAAACAAGTTTATATTTTATAAAACCCAGTTGCTTATCTATATTAAATTTAGTGCACCTAGAACGTATCTGATTAATTTCAAATATAGTAAAAATTCATAACTTGATTTGCACCTATCCGGCCTCCTATTTTAAAGTTGACCATCCATGCTAGACAGGTTTCTGGCAAACTTATACCTTATGTTCTGTTCGTTTGCAGCCTTTTCGATCTCAAGTGGTGCTGACATAAAGTTGCTTTGGGCCAGTATTCGGTACACAAGCCTACTGTTCGTATTGCAAAACCCAGACGACTATCAGAGGCTGCTCATACCCAACTACATTAATTTAGACTAAGGAAGAAATGATTTGTTTTTCGTGAAGGGAGACAAATAGAAATAAATATGAATATTGCAAAAATCTCTTTTAAAAGAGCTCAAAGAATCCAGAAGGCGTACAGGAAGGAGACAAAATTTTGATGGTAAGTGAGCTGGTCTGTCCGTTGTTTTTCGTGATGGACAATGCTTATCTGTGTATGTGAAGCCCAGCGACCTCTGTTGATTTTATATAAAACATTTAGCTCAGTCGAGACTTTCTATATTTTCTTAGAGCTGGATTGTGCTGTGCAATCCTGGCCGCGTCTCTGTCGGGTTTGTTATCGCTAGGAAGCTTTTTGATGACCTGAGTTCATGGCAATCAATTCCGGATCAGTTCTGGAGCTCATTTAATCCATTGACCACGTTTTGCTGTCGTTGCCATACAAATTACGTCGGTGATGTGGTATTTTATTCAGGCGCTGTTTTAGAGCGCATCCAGATGCCAGTCTTAACTTTTCGCAGTACTGCTTATGCAAAATGTTTGCGATGGTCGACAACTATCCGCATTACGACAACTGTGATTCGTATAGATTTATTAGGCTGAGCCTCGCGAAGGTCTGCGCTATAGTGCTGGCAGTGGTTGCGTGGCTGTCGCTGTTACAAGGTTACACGTTTGTGTTGTACTTAATTTCGTAGTGCTCGCCTGATAATAGCACGCATAACTAGCCTATTTATTATGACGCGCTGAGAGACAGTGAGCAATAGAAAGTGAGATTGGGATGGTACATACTAGTTATGTATACTGCTCTAGATCAATATTGGATTTTGCAGCGCAAAATTTGAAGAATTGTAACAGTGTTCCGACTAGTACACAAAACATCAATTCTGCGTTGCGGTCAGCATCTTATGTAACGGGGTTACACGTACCCTGGAAACAGGGGTGTGTGTCACACGAGATGGGCAGGGTGTGACTGCACCCAAATAAGAATACGGTATGTGGCTGGGTAGCCAGTAGTTATGCATGTATTAAGATTTTAACCAAGTGCAGCGCGGCTGCCGTAGCTTTGCGCTTTGTGGAAGCGTAAGGTATGTCACGATCTTTCGTTCTATACCTAGAACAAGTACGAGCTTAGCGCATCGCAACCCGCTTACTCCAAGAGTAAATATTGCCTTATCACAAGGCTAATGAACTCTTCCGTTTAAATCAAAAACTGACCTTACTGATTTTTATCTGCGGCGAAGCAGCCTAATTAAAAGGTATAGATTTTTCTAAATATATATAGTAAAATCTAACTACATGCATAACTACTGGCTACCCAGCCACATACCGTATTCTTATTTGGGTGCAGTCA
>NW_020189809.1:461561-461661 GCF_900000015.1 Plasmopara halstedii
GTACTTCACCTCGAAGTTATATTCCGCAAAGAATCTAGTCACCTAGCCATCCTCTGCGAGAGATGGGGCGACTGAGTCGCAGTGCGTAGTGACGCATGAT
>NW_020189809.1:461671-462411 GCF_900000015.1 Plasmopara halstedii
ACAACTACACACAGTGTCAACGGATGGAGGGCGGGGATTACCGCGTGGAGGGTATTCAACGGCCGCTGAATGCTTCCATTGGTCGATTAAACCCGATAGATTGTCCTTGAAAACATTGTAAATACCAATGTCACCAGCTTGATGGAAGGGTGTTAAGCCTCCCGGCACAACGCACATGGCAATATCTCGCTGGTGGCATTTATCTTTAATCTCCTTGGATATATGCGCTCTCATCGAGTCCCACACAAGAGCTTTCCCGGAGAATCCAGTACAGGTGAAAATACACGGTCAATCCAGCCCGATAGCAGCTCAGAATCCACTCGAGCTTTGGGCTGATTAGCCACCCACACAGAGTTCACAGTGGATATAGCGCGATTTCCTTCTTCTCCTTCCGAATCACGAGCGGTGGAAGCTTCCAGCCACTTGCAGTCGCAGCTAACACTACCGTGATCCGCATGGCTGCAAACCCTGTCGAACGGAGTACAACATGGCGTGCCCCGGTGATGTCGACGGTTATATCTGGCGGATCCTCAAAATAAACAGCGGTTTCGTCCATTAAAATAGTTCTCTCAAGCCCGAAACGCGGGAGATTACTTATGAGATACTTCATGTAGCTCACATCGTCCTACAAAACTGTTGAATTTGTTCTTTTGCGCAGTGAGAGATCATTGCGCTCCAAAAGCTTAGAAATCCAAGCATCAGACGCCACAAAAGCAGATCCATCTTCATCCAGCGATCCG
>NW_020189809.1:462421-462833 GCF_900000015.1 Plasmopara halstedii
ACTTCAAATGCGCGTGGAGTGGCACGTTATCCACTGGACAAAGACTGCGGGGTCATCAGTTCTTCGTCGGATGTTGTAGATAACATCGGGGCTCCAAAGGAGCGGAGAGTGAAGGTGACACCGGACGACGCGGAGTGCGTGTTCATCCGGCCTAACGAGACATAGAATCTTTGTACAGTGGCGATGGCGACGCCGTATGCTGGCTGCAAGACGCCGGGCGTCGACCCTGATCCATGATATGTCTACCGTAGACGATGGTGCACAGTTATATACCCTCGTCAACGGTATGACGGGGGGGAAGATGGCGACGTCCGCCTCGAGGCTATGCCTGCTGTAGATGCTCTGCTTGAGCTGGACGAGATGTCCCTTGAAGAGTTCGGCAGTGCCTTGAAAGCAGGCGATTTGGCCGAAG
>NW_020189809.1:462843-463066 GCF_900000015.1 Plasmopara halstedii
GTCGATTGATCGCGTTCGAATCTCGACAGCTCAACGCTGTAGAGAAGAACTACCCAGTTCATGACAAGGAGCTATTTGCGATGAAGTATGCACTTGTCAAGTTCAGGGTCCATCTACTTGGCTTCAAGCCGTTTGTGATCTACACAGATCATGCGTCGCTACGCGCTGCGACTCAGTCGCCCCACCTCTCGTAGAGGATGGCTAGATGGCTATCCTTCTTTGC
>NW_020189809.1:463076-463604 GCF_900000015.1 Plasmopara halstedii
GTGGATCGTGTTTTTTGACAACACGGACTCCCAAATTCGATTGTCTCTGATAGAGACCCCCGTTTCACAGGAAATTTTTGGCCGACTATCTTTAAGGTGCTCGGCACCAAGTTAGATATGTCGACAGCGGATCACCCGCAGACCGATGGTCAAACCGAAAGGATGAATCGTGTCATGGAAGACGTTCTTCGCAGTGTCTGCGCTGAGACGCCGAGGCGCTGAAGTGCCATGTTGCCACTCGTAGAGTTTGCACTGAACAATGCAGTGCATTCGTCTACCGGCTACACGCCGTTCTACATGAACGGGCTAATTCGCCCTCGCGTCCCACTGAAGCCGCCATTCCATGGCTCAGGGCTTGGTGGGGAAGGATTTGCCGAACGACTTGCTGATGTCAGCCTTCTCACCATCCGTAAAGAAGTCGATGAGTTCAAGTCTACCAGACTGAGTGTCCTACGACACGTTCGCGACGTGATGGCTAAAAGCCAAGACCTGCAGAAACAATATGCAGATGAAAAAGGAAGAGGCAAA
>NW_020189809.1:463614-463895 GCF_900000015.1 Plasmopara halstedii
TGTACGACCAGACGAGGAGATGAACTCGTCATTGCTTCTGGATGAAGCTGTCTTGGAGGACACCAAGAGAGTGCTGAACGCACGAAGTGGAATGTCGATTCTACGGAATCCCTTGGGTCCATACTATCGTTTGGTAAAGGAATAAAAAGACGTCATCTCCAAAGACCCGCCTTCGGTCCTACCTCTGGACCGAGGTGTGCGTCATGAAATCGACGTGGTTCCAAGAACCAAATACTGCGTAACACGCCAATGGCCCCTGCCCAAGGAGCAGTGCGACGTCA
>NW_020189809.1:463905-463970 GCF_900000015.1 Plasmopara halstedii
CACTGCTCACAGTGTCAACGGATGGAGGGCGGGGATTGCCGCGTGGAGGGTATTCAACGGCCGCT
>NW_020189809.1:463980-464844 GCF_900000015.1 Plasmopara halstedii
GTAGAGCGTCGAACATAATTGCTCGACGCACCAGAATGGCTTAGACTTTTACATGACTTATCACAGCACTTCACAGTCGATTTTACGATCAGCAAACCCGACTTGCACACCGTTCCGTGTCCAAGAGCACGTAGCTCCTTGGGGCTGGGCCCTGCTGCCCTCTAATCTCTTTGAGGCCCAAAACCTACTGAATGTTCTCATTTTTCCGCATTGGTTAGAAGTAAAGCATCAATTCGACGAGAATCTCACGCGCCTTGCGCAAGGGACAACCCATCCGAAGGTGACGGGTGTCTCCACAAATGAACACCGTCGGGTATCTCATGCTGCCTAGCAGTTCGGAGCTCTCCCTACCTTTTCAGCATAGCTGAGATACATTGGCTCAGGCCCGCTTGACGAGCTCTGAAGGTGTGCAGTCCAACCAAGTCGTGCCGACTTAAAGTTAAATTTGGTATTCAATACGACGTTCACTGCTTCTTCGAAAGAAGACGGATGCACATGGAAAACTCCGATTCTGGCCACCCCAGTGCGGAGGGTCTGCTACCGCCTCGGAGAAAGGATCTGCTGCCATCCCGGCAGTACGAGTTCTCAACTCTTGAGCAAAGTCCACTAACTCCTTCCTGCCCTGTCGGGGAGCATTGAGACGCAATCTCACGCGATACGCCAGATTAGGCCAGGCGGCGAGAACACTCGCAAAAGCTGACGCTGCAGCCCCCAGTAGGGAGACGCAGCTTAAACTGAAACTAAAGAAAATACAGTGAATCATTATTCGTTTATGTTGTAACCCGGAAATGAGTTATCCGAGGGACAATACAGTTGTCCCTCGGATAACTCATTTCCGGGTAACATAACCTTGTATAACTAATA
>NW_020189809.1:464854-469717 GCF_900000015.1 Plasmopara halstedii
CTGATTGGGTGATAATGGAGTGGGTGCTGGATGTGATTAGAGCACATCCAAAGCTCCCCCCATGCGACCATTTATCTTCTCGGGGCGTCGCAAGTAGAAGGTCGAGGGCGGCTGCTGCAGAGGAACAGGTTTCAAGAAGGGCACACAGGAAGGTAGTTACGGACATGTAGGAAGGGTAGATTGTGTAGCTGGTTACTAATTCACTTCGGCTTTTGTATTCCACTACTCAACACTGCTGACACATTTTCCGGCCAAGCGGCTCCGCTTTATATAAACAAAGTTGTCTCAACTAAAATTTTTATCCCGAAGTCTGCCAGTATTACGTGAAGCGCCATATTCTCGAACGTTGCTTTGCCCACTTTTGCATCTTCCAGCATTCCTATCTACGTGGAACGCTTTCACCGTCGTTACCTTTCTGTGAAGCTTCTCTCTCAGCAGCTTCCCTCTGACATGATGTCCTTCGCATTTTTCACAATCGATGAGATCAAGTCAGCTTCCGGCGCCAGACTGCTGAAACGTTCCACCAGCTGTTGCAACTCGTCAACTGGCATTTCTTTTTTTGGATACTCACAACAAGTTCGTCAAAAGAGTCACGATATTCTGTCATGCTAGTTTTCATCTTGACATCGTGAGGTAGCCGCGTCATCGTCGCGCGATTATGCAATGTCGACCAGCTGCTGAAATCTAGTATTTTTTCACATGCCTCCATGGTACTCATAGTCACCAAATTATGATCTGATGTTGCCTTGCGAAACGATACTCAATACTTTGGCGTCGTTCACAAGCCACGTCTATGTGATTTCGCCTTCTTCTTGACGGCCGAGACATTCCCCAGAAGATCCCTTCTCGCCAGAGACATCCTCATATTGAATTTCATGTGGTAGTAGCTACCACTCCTCGAAGGTTCGCCATCGTGAACACGGACGTCGTAGTAGAAAAGCTAGGTTGCGGCTGAAAACCTGTTGATTTGATCGTCAAACGTGAAATAAGAAAAGTTGATTATATTCCTATCTCTCCATCGTCCTAACGTTGTCAAACCTATATCATATTCCTCTGCCTAATAATGTACGATCTGGACTGTAAACCATTATTAGAACAAGAGACGTAGAGCACCCACAAGGAATAGTAAACACCGTTTATATAAACTTTGTTCTGATGAAATAATCCCCACTCATTTAACCACTAGCCTAAGTTCAGTACGAGCAAATCTAAAACTTATGCACGTATAAGGAATAGATAGCTGCACTATCATTCTTTAACGGTTTTGAAGGGGGTCATCTGAACAAGCTATAAGTTTATGGTCATTTAAAAACGATTTGAAGTGTTTACGATGCATGACGAAGGCTACAAACCACAAACTTCTTGAACAGCTTCGACAGCTTTTCGCAATCACCTCAATTTACCCCCAAATGCAGCTTTGGAGCAAAACTATCTATATACAGACTTGGCGAAATACTTTCAAAACAAAAGCTGTGCACCAGAAAGCTAGGAAAGTGAAGACGTCCTGCATTGTTAGCGGCTAGCAAGCGGATCCGACTTTGATAAACTACAATTGCTGCAACTTCACCAATTTCCATATCTGGTTATTTGAGATCAATAGTATTAGATTCGACACGTTTTTATCAATCTAGTGCTTAACTGTTAAATAACTATACATGCCTGTGAGTTATGCTGGATTCAAGAAATTTGACTCATTTTTAGATTTGGTCGAGTCAACAAGCTCTAGATTACATCTTTCTATGATACTCGGTTCGTGTCGACCATGTGGTTGGCGTCAATGACGGGTTGGCAGCCCGGTTTACAATCTTGATTTGTTGCCGGTTGGCGAAGTCTTAACCGTCCATTGACTACTAACAAAGGGTTCGCACCGTCCAGAACCGTTGGGCCAATTGAAATTCCGGCGAGATATTGCTGTAAAATTGTCTGAAGTTCGCGATTCTCAGCAGCAACACGATCTTTTTCACGACGTAAAGTAATTTCGTCAAGCAGCACCTTATTGTGCCTTTTCCAGAATAAGTCAAGGTATTCCCACTCACTCACAGGAGTGCCATTATGTAGTCCTTGAGGCTGATAGTCAAGCATCTGATCCGCTTCATCTTGTCGACTATTTTCTGTTCGCAGTGCTAGTCGTACACTTTCTGTTAAGTCATGAGCGTCATGTTCATCAGCAAGAGTCGACTGATAGAAAGGCAGTACACGCTCCCTCTCCGTCTCGAGCTTTCGTACAAGTTCACCAAGTTGCAAAATTCTCTCACTTAGCTGCAAATGCGTGTCCAGCTTCTTTGCTGCTTCATGAGCTCCTTGAGAGAATTGGGCGAGACGACGTCGCTGCTCATCACGCATGCCATTCATTTTTGCTTTCAACTTACGAAAATGATTCGAGATCGTAGCTTTTTCTACTTCAAGCGCTTTGTTGCGCTCAGAACACTCATGTACATTCTGAGCAATTTTACCTCGCCAGATTGTCAAGCTTTGCTGAAGTCGTTCAATCTTGCGAATTTTGAACTCAATATCACGCGACAGATCTTGATCTTTGGCTGTCAAATACTTGAAATCTTGTGTTCGTTGATCTGTATTTTGTAAGTAGTTTAAATGGGCAGATTCAAAATGCTGCTCCAGTTCCTCAATACTACTATCCAGTGTAATTCGCAATATATTTATGTCTTCTAAATTCTTGTTCTTTATCTCTTCACGAAGTTGTTCATATTCTTGCCTAGCTTCGGCTTCTCGCTCTTTTTCCTGTTGTTCGACAGCTTGCATAATGCGCTGTAGCTCATTGCGCTCCATCGTATGCTGAGCAATAAGTTTCGTCTTTTCAGTCTGGAATTCATTTTCGAGCTCGCATAAATCTGATTTGAATTCCTTTTCTAGCCCAAGCAACCGCTCATCTTGCAAATCAATTAGCTCATCAACATTTAATAGATGCGCACGTATCGCCATGCGTAATTGTTCATCCGCCTCTTTTAAATCACGATCAAGCATCTGAATCAGAGCATCTTTACGATCGACATCACGCTCGTGGTTTTGCGATCGTACCTCAACCTCCTTACGAAGTGTTTCAAGTTTAACAAGTCTCATAATTTTACGCCAATGGTCTTGAATTTTAAGTTTGTTAAGGCGCGAGATACGCTCTTCCGTAGCCAACAACCCTTGTAACGAAGCCTTTTTCGACACGACCAAGCGCTTGAGATTGTCATTTACTTCCATACGGCGAATTGATTCTTGTAATCGCCGCTCTTCTTCTGATAGTTCATACCCAGAACCATCTTTTTTGCCATCTTTGCTCCGTCCCTTGACAGCCTTGCCAAGTTGAGCACCACCACAAAGTTTTAAACTTAAGTAGAGAATTGAGGGTAGCTTTTGATTTCGCGTCGAAAGGTGACAAAGACTTTTCTTTCGAGGCATGATAATTAATTACAGCGGTGAGGAATTGAAGAGTATATAGCTGGTTATGAAACGGACACCTTATGATTCAAAGACTATTTTAAGTTCCATCATTAGATTAGTGCTATATCTACGTCAAGGTGTCCAAGCCAAACTAGATACGATTAAGTTTTTAAAATAGTTAAGAAAATTTCAGAGAATTGAAATTTGAATGAAACTTTAATTTATCGAAAACTTGCTCTTTAAAACATGCGACGAGCCGAAAGATTAATTAATTGGCTATGTTCGTCATGATTGTGACCCACTATTTGAGTTCTGCAGTTATTTAAGAATTCAAGATTTTGCCTATGTCACTTGTCGAAAGTACATGTCAATACTGCAACAATTGCCGACTTCTTTTCAAAGAAACAATTTTTGCCCATATATCAAGTTAACAAACGCATAGAGGTTTTTCCCACCAGGAGCAGAACTGAGCGCTGTAAGGGAAAATATCACGTATGTCTAGTTTATCAGCTGATAAATAGTGAATCTTAGCGATTGAAGTCCGGACATTTATATATTGTACCGGACAAAAGCTCGGACATAAGCTTGAAAAATCTGGATTTTCTAATACGACAGAATATGTTGTGAGAACAGCATTTTTGGTCTTCAAAGTGCATCGCAAACTCAATATAAATCCAAAATAAGCATCACTGTCCCTCAAAGGTTATCGACAATACCGGTTTGCTACCGTGTGTCTGGGTTGATGATAGATCGTTGGCATATTTATTCTCCGAATGTGTTGAGTTACACCGCCGAATGTGCGTGGATGACGTCACAACTATTCCGGTAATGTTTACAGTTATCATCATGATTACGAATATTGATTACGGACATTATGGTAGTCGTTTACTGGTTTGAATAAATAAGGTTGCTTTCAGAATGATCTAGACGGATAGGCTTAGATGTAGCACAGGGTAGCGAATTATTTTACCTTAATATCTACTTCGGTTTTTACCAACAAATCAACAGGTTACCAGCCGCACCAAGAAATCTACCCAGTGCGCTTCTCCCTCACAGCTATGACGTCCAAGCGAATCGAAGTCCTCCTAGGCAGTGGGAACTACTTGCACTTGGGTTTTGACCTGCGTATGACGCTGCCGCGAGAGGGTTTGTTGGAGCACGTTCAAGTCGTCAAGAGGGAATAAGAGATGACGTAAACTTGCCTGTTCAACGGCGCCAAGGCGTTAAGGACCATTACTCAGGATATCGAGCTACAGCACCAGACCAAGGTTCGGTCTGCGTCGACGGCTATGCACACTTGGAGCATCCTACGAGATTTTTACAATCGTTCCACGCTTCACCACCGTGTCCGTCGCCTGCATGAGTTCAAGATGGAGAGCGGCTCGACCATGTCCGAGCATCTGGATGCGTTCGACGAACTTGTTGTCGGACTTCAGTCACTTGGAGAGCCTGTTGACGAATCGCGACAGCTAGTGG
>NW_020189809.1:469727-469911 GCF_900000015.1 Plasmopara halstedii
CATTATCGTTTGGGTACTGCGTACCGTAGTTACTTGATGTCACGTGCATTAATCAGCTTCAAGCCTAATGATGGATTTTATCATTAGAACTATGGTATCACTTGTGAACATGTGAGCGTGTTTGCTGACGTTGCATTATTTTTAAAATTATTGAGCCAAAAAAGCAGCCATTTACTGTCAAAAT
>NW_020189809.1:469921-470040 GCF_900000015.1 Plasmopara halstedii
ACCTTTTTCCGTGCGAAGCACGACGCCGGGATGGTACGTGAGAGCATGTCTCCCAATACGACACCCACGTTTTGTGTTCGGAAGCCGAACGGCAAGTGGTGTATCATTCATGCTTACAA
>NW_020189809.1:470555-470702 GCF_900000015.1 Plasmopara halstedii
TAGCCAAAGCATTCTCCTTTCCTTCATCTTAAAAATATATTCCGCAAAGAAGGATAGCCATCTAGCCATCCTCTGCGAGAGGTGGGGTGACTGAGTGGCAGTGCGTAGTGACGCATGATCTGTATAGATCACAAACGGCTTGGAGCC
>NW_020189809.1:470712-470776 GCF_900000015.1 Plasmopara halstedii
GGTGGGTTCTGCCCGAGAACTGTCAAGCTGGAACGAAAGCGAAGACATGTTCTGGTCGTGGGTG
>NW_020189809.1:470786-470993 GCF_900000015.1 Plasmopara halstedii
GCCATTCTGACCGATAAAGTTGGCATCGAACGAGCAGTTAGCTACATGCGGTGCAAGAGCAACGGCCACGTTTGGATCTCGACCAGACAGTGCTAATGGATGAAACGGCCGTTTACTTTAAAGACGCACGCAACCAGACAGTTGACGTAGTTGGTGCTCGTCACGTGATTGTTCGCTCAACAGGGTTTGCATCCATGCGCATCACTG
>NW_020189809.1:471003-471474 GCF_900000015.1 Plasmopara halstedii
TCAAGGTCACCGACCTTACGTTCTTTACAAGAACCAGTACGAGTGCAGCGAATTGCAATCCGCTGCCTCCAAGAGTGCCCCAAAACATTAGCCAAGGTAAATGAACTTTTCCATCAAACCGAACACTGTATTTGATTGTTTAAACGGATTTTCCCGATTAGAGTCCAGTCCCGAATAGAGCTTTCAAAAATACAATATCTACTACCCCGCTATAATGGCTTCAGATGACCTGACAAAAATTAAAGACGAAAAGTATGGACGATTGCCACCACAGAAATTTCATTTTGTCATCGACTTGTGGCACCCTGTCACCACTGATAGGTATGGCGGAACGGCGCAACGCCATTCCGATGTGGCGAAAGCAAGAAGTAATTTGTGGGTTGAAGAACATGGCGGGCGTGTGCCCAGTAGATCCGTTGCCCATTTTCGATCGCTCGGTCTTGCTGTGGATGGTGCCGCAGTCAGAAAGTG
>NW_020189809.1:471484-471679 GCF_900000015.1 Plasmopara halstedii
TAATGCAGTTCAGGACTAGCTTTGTCTCCTCACTTTTGCAAATGTTGGGTTCATTACCCACTACACGAAAAAGGCGTGTGATTATAATGTCATCTTATGATTTTATCCTTGAGCGCTATATAGTAATTATCCTTAATAAAACTTTTCAAGGTGAAACGACAATTATAATAAAGGGCTTGAATTTCGTTTAGTGCT
>NW_020189809.1:471689-471815 GCF_900000015.1 Plasmopara halstedii
ACCTTTCGATGCTCGGTGTCCTAACACCATTCCGTATCATTCTTAAGGAGATTAGATAATGGCCGGGTCATTTCCGCATAATTTGCGCTATACTTGTGCAAGTAGTTGGCGAGGCCAAGCCACTTG
>NW_020189809.1:471825-471956 GCF_900000015.1 Plasmopara halstedii
GTCTTCTCTAGATTTGTTAAGGATGTTTTTTGTATTTATTTTGAGTTTGTGACGTACTTCGAAAACCAAAATTGCTATTTTCACATTGTCACTAAAATATTCTGTTTTTCTGAAAAAAATCCGGATTTTTT
>NW_020189809.1:472005-472081 GCF_900000015.1 Plasmopara halstedii
CGTGGAAGGAGAGTGAATAGGTGAGATACACCAAATATGGCAATCCCAGGCCGCCACCAGTGAAGTCAGTGTGTTC
>NW_020189809.1:472091-472155 GCF_900000015.1 Plasmopara halstedii
TTATTAAGTGGCGTTTGTTGGCGTAGTACTGTTCCGTGGCGAAGATCCATAACTCGATGTCTTC
>NW_020189809.1:472165-472524 GCF_900000015.1 Plasmopara halstedii
GCACCTGGGTCATTTAGTTTGATCCTATGTGAGGATGGAGGAATTTTCCTCTTTGCACCAGGGCATGCAGGACGGGCTTGACAAGCTGATGTCCTTGCTTGGCCCTGAGGGCGTACGATGCCTTGTAGCGCAAGGCCCCGAGGCAATCGGTGCGCGCCTAGAGGCGTTTTCAAATTACGAAAACGCGCTGCTAGAGCACCTGCAGCAGGAGACGTCTGCATCATTTGCGTCTATGACGATACCGTCAGTGACGGGTGATTTTCCCCGCCCCAAGCCGCTCATGGTGAGCGTTAAGTTATATGAGGGGAAGGATGGACAGAATCTCCTGCTCTGGGTGAGAGAGGTCGAGATGGCCATCG
>NW_020189809.1:472534-472987 GCF_900000015.1 Plasmopara halstedii
TCGTGTGCATCGGTCCTCATTTAGAGGCGGTGAATGTGGCATTGAATGCCTAGTTTAATTTCAAGTCAGCACGACATAATTGAAATGCACACTCCAATAGCTCATCGATCGGGTCTATGCTCATAGATCTCAGCTATACTGAGGATGAGGGAGCAGAGTTCCGAGCTGCCAGACAGCATACACGTGTTCGACAGTGTTTTGTATATGGTGATTCCCGTCACCTGCGGAACGGTTTTCCTCTGCGCAAGGCGCGTCAAAGATTTTCGATCCATCTCCCAAACTCTAACCAGTCTGGTTTGTCGCGGGGAAACAACACCCCTCAGTAGGCGCGGGGTGCCTTACTGGGTAAGAACTGAGGTCTGTTGAACCTTAGGGTGGCATAGGTCAATAGGGCCCAGCCCCGAAGAGCTCCGTGCTCTTAAATACGGAACGTGTGTCCAAGCCGGGCTTCCT
>NW_020189809.1:473483-474228 GCF_900000015.1 Plasmopara halstedii
GAAGGAGCGTGGAGTGGCACGTAACCCCAGAAGCACTGCTTTGGTTGCGAAGCAGTCGCTGCATGCCCTCGATGGCGTGGATGGACAGCGTCCGAGGCAACTTTAAGCGGTCCAATAAACCGTGGACGAAGCTTTGTCCTGCATATAGCAGAGAATTTATGTGTAGGATGGAGTTTAGGATTTAGAAAACCGGTCCTTATAGCTTTGCCTCTTCCTTTTTCATCTGCATATTCTTTCTGCAGCTTTTGGCTTTCAGCCATCGCATCACGAACGTGTCGTATGACACTCAGTCTAGTAGATCAGTCATTGCGGATGGTGAGGGGGTCGACATCAGCTAGCCGTTCGGCTATTCCTCCGCCACCAAGCCCCGAGCCATGGGGAGGCGGCGTCAGCGGGAAGTGGGGTTGAATCAGCCCGTTCACGTAGAGCGGGGTGTAGCCGGTAGACGAATGCACTGCATTGTTCGGCGCAAACACTACGAGTGGCAACATGGCGCTACAGCGCCTCAACGTCTCAGCGCAGACGCTGCGAAGAACGCCTTCGATGACGCGATTCACCTTTCGGTTTGACCATCGGTTTGCGGATGATAGACATATCTAACCTGGAGCCGAGCACCTTAAAGATAGTCGACCATAATTTTCCCGTGAAACGGGGGTCTCTATCAGAGACAGTCGACTCTGGGTGTCCGTGTTGTCGAAAAACACGATCTACAAACAGCGTTGCTGTACCGACTCCGTTGATGGTG
>NW_020189809.1:474238-474718 GCF_900000015.1 Plasmopara halstedii
AACGCAAAGACCATACTCATAAACTGCCAACACATGGAGGGTACCGGTAAACTGGCCAGCGGCGCCGCCGCTTCCGGAGAGGGTTCCAACCTCTGACACGTCTCACATGTGCGCATATATGTACTCGTCTATTATACAGCTATGGTCGCTAGTAGTGGCATCTCACAAAGCTGTAGATCTTCTCACGACCGAGATAACCACTGAGTGGAGTGTCATGGGCCTCATAGAGGATACGGTATTTCAAATCCTCATTGTGAGGAACCACAATTCGTGGCGTATCCGTCGGATCGTGCTATAGTACAGCAAACCGTTATTCAATTAATATCGGTGTAACCGTCCGCGTAATTACTTCAACAAGGAATTACTTGCGATGAAGTATACACTTGTCAAGTTCAGGGTGCACCTACTTGAATCAAAGCTAATTGTGATCTACACAGATCATGCGTCATTACGCACTGCGACTCAGTCGCCTCACCTCTC
>NW_020189809.1:476330-476683 GCF_900000015.1 Plasmopara halstedii
GGTGTGCTGACTTCAATATGGCATATCCAAAGCTTTCTCGAAATTTGTTTTCTGTTGGACGATTTACGAAGGATGTTGGGCCCGTCACTTTTGAGCGCGATGGCTGCTTTGCGGAGACGAAAGGATTACGCTGGAAACTTGGTGCACGCGAAGGTAAAGAACTTTTTAAGTTGTGTATGAAGCCAATACGTGTGAATGAAGCTAATATGATAATTCGTTGGGATGCCATGAGGACACCACGTCGTATCTCTGGCACCTTCGACTTGGTCATATAGGCTATTCTAGTATCGATACTATTGTCAAGAAGAACTATGGAATTGGTATTGGACTTGCATCTGTGAAGCAGTGGGAGG
>NW_020189809.1:476852-477149 GCF_900000015.1 Plasmopara halstedii
AATTCCTACGAGTAATATTCCACGATCACCCTTCTTATAAAAAAAACATGGTTCAACAATCGATTGCTTCAATCCCAAATCGGTCAATTTTGTACTAAGTCACCGATTCCATAATCTCAAGCCGTAAAGGCTTTGAAGTAGTAATAATACGATTTCATTTGCAGTTTTCACACCCAACTCCTTCGATACTTGATCCCGTATCTCCATCCCTTGTGGGATCTTAATATAAATAGGAAATATTTCTTCAGCGGATGCTTTAACATAAGCATTAGGCACATCTCCGTGTCTAGCTGGTAC
>NW_020189809.1:477159-477331 GCF_900000015.1 Plasmopara halstedii
GGCTTTTACATCGGATGGATATGCCGAAAACAGGTGTCAGTGTCGCAATCAACGGCAGAGTCTGAATTCATAGCGGCATCTATCGTAACAACCGAATTACATGGACTTTACAACATGTTGGATGAAGTTGGCATTCAAGGGATCCATACCTGGTTACTCTTTGTCGATAACC
>NW_020189809.1:477341-505616 GCF_900000015.1 Plasmopara halstedii
GGTCAACCTCCGCCGACACAGTTCGATGAAACAGGGGTGGCTCAATTTCACGTGAACGTTTTAGTGCGCTGGCGCTAACACCAAAATTGTTATCAGTACATGCCGAGTGAACGGAATACTGTAATGGGCTACACTTGGTCATTACGTAAATGTGCATTAATGTACCTTTTGTATGCATTGCTGGAATTTCATAAAAGGATATTACAATATGGTAGTTCCAAATGCATAAGTGATTTCTTATATAAAGCCACAACCATTCTGTGTGATACAGAATGCTGATTTCAACTTGGGAATCTGTTCTGGTGACGAGAGAGTAACGTCTCTGTCTTGAGAAGTGGGTGGCTTAAGCAAGTCCCTTCTACTGGATATTTACTTCTTACGAAAGTTGAAGTTTAAGCTTTCGAAGTTCAAGCTCCGTACACCTAAAATTTGTTATCAGTTAATTCTGATGTTCAATCTCAGTACACCCTTGAATTATAAATCAGGAACTCACAGCATGATTGGCAAAACCTCTAGGAGCCCTTGGAATGTTTTGCATGTAGCTAGGAACTATAACTAAATTAGTTGCAAATTTGTCTTAAAGGGCTGTAGTCGTTCTTCTTTCCTCCAAGTTTGTCTTTCACCTTTCACGTCGGAAATTGCTTCTTCGTCGCACAAGCGTGTGGGGACTGTTTGTGAACAGCACCCTCTTACACCTGGTAGCACTTTGACCATTTTTTGAGCGACACTCTATTTTGAATTGACGACATGGCTGTTGAGTATGTCACGCATTCCAGTCCAAGCCATATCCATGTCCTCGTCCGAGCAACATGGAAGGAGTTGGGATACCACTCGGACCATCAGTACCGCAAACTGAGGTGTTGACGAATGAGATGTTTCCTCATTTGTCTTCACATGAGCAACTGGCACTCGAGCGGATGCGAACAGTCATTGGCAAAGCTGTAGTAGTCAGTTTGCTGCAGTCGTCTTCTCCGGATAACCAAAAGAACGCAGCCGTCAGATTCATGTGTCATAAGATTATGGAATCTCGGAAGCAGGTCGCAACTCCTGATTCATCGTACAAAACGATGCCGCTGAAGATGAACGCGTCTTTGTACCGCGGTGGAGAGAACGAGTCTCTCTCACAATGATTTGCCAAATTGAATGCAGCAATCACTGCAAGACAATTACGAGACCCCTTGCAGCAGGTGTTGTTCGTGATGTAAAATCTTGCGGGTCGTGCGAAGATTTGGGCGTTTGGTAAGCGTTTAGCCAATCTCAACTGCTTTTCCAGCTACGAACACTTCAAAGTCGAGCTAATGAAGGCGTTAGAACCACCACAGAGCGATTCTCGTGCCCGTGGGGAGTTTTGAAGCTTCGTCAAGGTCTTTACCACCTACACTCGTATACACAGCACTTTCGCTACTTGATATCGAGTATTGTCGACGAGCCAATTGACGTTTCAAAGCAAGTTGTAACGTTCATGGCAGATTTGAATTATAATCTAATTCTGAACCAATTCTTCCATGAGTATCTCAAGAGGCTGGACAATGCCCTCAACCGTGCGATGCAAGAAGTGTTCAGATCAAGCAATCCAGGTTCAATGGTTTTGTACCATGGCAATCGCCCCGCCAGGCGACCAGTACAAATGATGGTGCAGAGCCAATGGACATCTCGTGAATTTCCACGCATGGAAATGAGTGTCCTCGCAACGATGAAAAGTGTTACCGTTGTGGTAAGCCGGGTCATATTGTCCAAAAATGCAGAGTGTCTTTGCCAAGTCGGCAACAAACACGGGGTGCGTGATCGGATAACCGCGGACGCTATAAAGATCGTCGGATTGAACGCTTCCAAGAGTAAGAAACCGGAATCGTCCAAAGGAGGCGTTGCTATCTACTGGACCTGCAGCGGGGCTGTCGTGGCTCTTTGCTTTGAGGGAGCTAAGCTAAGTTCACCGATCTTACGTTCTTTCCAAGACTCAGTACGATTTTAGCGGTTTGCAATCCAATACCTCCAAGTACTAAAACCTTAGCCAAGGCAAACGAATACTTTTGTCTAGAATCAAAACTGTACTTAATTGCTTTTGTTGCGGCAGACCCGCCACTATCTAAAACCCTAGGTTTTCCTAGTTAATATAGTTATACCTAATTGATAGAGCAAGAAATTATTAATATGCATTGCTACTGGCAATCTTGGTAAGTGGTGGTTTCTTGTTACGGTGAAGCCACACCACTATGTGATTAACCTGTGTAATACACACCCATTATTCTGGTCATACAACAATGTGCGACCGCCCTTTCTTACAGGGTTAAAGTTGTGAATATCTCCAAATCACAATTTAACGTTCACCTCATACGAGGCTCGCGTGTCTGAGACACCTTAACGTTCTTTGAAAACAACTTTAAACATTCTCCGCTCTATGAGGTCTGTGTCTACGACACGCAAAGGACCTAGCCCAGCTGGCAGCGAGGGCGCCCATGAGCAAAGCCCTTCTTCTTCCGCACAGGGTCATCTCCGAACAGTATGTTCACGGCTTCACGGGAAACACATCTAATGCCCTCGGCAGCTGAGCGCAACACAACGCGCCAGCCTCATGCGACGAATTTCCTCGTCGACGAGTTGAAGGAAGAAGAAAGGAGTCCTCAACATGGGATGACGAGGAAGATGAAATGCGTCAACGGCGCGACGTGAGCCCAGATCAAACCTTGCGGACACCATCTCCGTTTTCCGACCTCTCGGCTTCCGAAGGAAGTGAAATTATTACCAATCGCCTCGACGAGGCACCGGAGCAGCAAATGGAGGCTGCTCATATGGCGGCTCTCCTGCGTTCGTATCCACGTTCGGTTGTGACCCTTATGTGGAATACGGCTTTCGCTCGGCGGATCCCGCTACTGAAGCGAAAAACGCGATCACTCGATCGTTAAACATCTACGTAGTCAGGTCTCCGGTCACTACACAAGCTGAGCTTGATCAGAGGAAAAATCTGCGAGCTCGCTTTTTCGTTCCCCAAGAGATCCCAATGGATCGGTATCGCGCTCGACTTTGAGCTTAAAAGGAGGGGCTTCTGATCCCGCAATGCGGACCATCCCTGTGGTGCTCGCCCCTGGCAAACCCTCTGCGGATGGTGATGAGCACTTTGAACGATGGGTGCAGCGGCACCCGGAAATTTAATCGCTGTCTACCTTTCAGCGAGGCCACACGGAAGTGTACGTGTGCGTTGAGCGCCATCTCAGATTTGAGTTTGCCAAACTCAGCGTATAACGCCGACTTCCTGCGTATTGTCGCCCTGAGACATAGGTTACAAATCATGACGCTCCCGTGAGCGCTGTGGTTTCTTACACGGGTGGATCTACTACCACAGCAGA
Organism: Plasmopara halstedii; assembly: GCF_900000015.1. Classification (NCBI taxonomy): domain Eukaryota; phylum Oomycota; class Peronosporomycetes; order Peronosporales; family Peronosporaceae; genus Plasmopara; species Plasmopara halstedii. The sequence goes on from NW_020189809.1 coordinate 480,686, forward strand.
TCAGGGCCATAGCTTGAGCTCAGCTCACGGCCCTCGGGTTTTCCGGGCTACGAACAAGAAGCGCGGTGCGCAAGACGACGCGAAGCGTCATGATCCTTCTAATCATAAGCGTCTACGACGTCTGGGCAGTCTTGCCGTAGTGGTACCTCAAACTCCCATGAGTTCTCGGACTCCTTCGTCATCGGCACTCTGCCGAGCATTTCTTCGAGGTCGCCTACCGCTATGCAAAAGGCCCCAAGAACCTGGAATACTTTGTACACCGACTGCCTCGCGTTGACGAGTATCGTGCTCTGTCGGAGCGGCTTCCAGCCGTCGAGCAGACGTATACGTCCCTTCGTGCGACGGTGGAGCGCCTTGCCCCGTTTAAGACGAAAGATGTTGCACACTGTGCCCAGAACCAATTGCTGGTTCAACTTCTGAGTTACTCCAGGAGTCCATGTTGTCGAAGACACGGTTGACAAACAGCGTCACTGTGCCCACACCGTCGAAGGCCAAACACAAAGTCCATACTGATGGACTGCCAATACTCGGATGGTACCGGTAAACTGACTAGCAGCGCCGCTGCATTTGGAGAGGGTTTCGTCTTATGACACGTCTCACACGTGCGCACATTTGTGCTCGTCCACTTGTACAGCTTGTGCCATTAGTAGTGGCAACTCATCGAGCTGTACGTCTTCTCACGACCGAGATGACAACTGAGTGGGGTGTCTTGGACCTCACAGCGGACAAGGTATTTCAAATCCTCATCGTGAGGAATCACAACTTGAGGCGTATCGGTTGAATCGGTGCTATAATACAGCAACTAGTTACTCAGCGAAAATCGGTGTCACCTTTTGCGCAAACGCGCCGAAAATTTGTTGTCCGCATTTTCAAACTCCTTGCTCCTTAGAGCCTGTAGGAGCGCTACACACATAATGTCACCAGCGTATGCGGCGCGGACCAAATCCGTCACTAATGACGTCAACGTCGTGACACGAGCAAGCTCATAGTCCGGTCTGTGTGACAACGCATCAGTCAAAGCATACTGCTTTCCTGTTTTATTCTTCATCTCGAAGTAATATTCTGCGAATAAGGAGAACCACCTGGTCATCCTCTGCGAGAGGTAAGGCGACCGAGTCGCAGTGCGTAAGGACGCATGATCTGTGTAGATCACAGACGGCTTCGATCCAAGCAGGTGAACACTGAACTTGACACTTGCATACTTTATCGCAAGTAATTTCTTGTCGTGGACTGGGTGGTTCATCTCCCCAGCCTTAAGCTGGCGAGATTTAAACGCGACCACCCAATCTCGCCCCTCGGCGTATGCTTGCAGCAGTACACAGCTGATGGCAAATTTCGAAGCGTAACAGACGACACTAAAAGGACGATCGGGTCTGGCAACGCCAGTATTGGTGCATGAAGAAGGCTGTCTTTGACCCTGTCAAAAGCCTCCCTATGCTCGGTGTCCCAATCTTTATTGTTATTAAGGAGATTAGACAATGGCCGTGCCATTTCTGCATAATTTGCGCTATACTTATGCAAGTAGTTGGCGAGGCCAAGCCACTTGCGCAAGATCTTTTGGTTATTTGAAACCGGCCAGTTCATAATGGCCTTGGCCTTAGCGGAGTCGCTCAATCGCTTTCACGTTCAGCCCCAGCTCCACAACTAGACTCTCGTGGGGAGCGCCATTGGGTGGTTGAGACGATTGTCGATCACAAGGATCGATCGACCCGTCATCGTGGAAAGAAGCAGTTGAGCCATCAGTAGTTCTGCAGAGTTTAGTGGCGCGGCTATCCATCGGCCTCGGACACGTGGAGACCTCGTCAGGCCTTAGAGTCTGATGTCCCCGACAGGGGTCCGCAGCTACGAGAATCGCTTGTAGCGTTGCTAGAGGAAACACTATGACGATTAGAGCTTAGTTGTGCTCGGTCATAACCGGTAGTCCTACCAGGACCGACTCGGTGAAGCAGACGCTCCACCTTGTTTTCGTTCTCAAGGCGAACACAAGTCCGCCAAGGGGTAAGCTTTGCTGATATGGACTGGGTCGTATCATCACGATTGTTTATCCGACGCCAGCGGAAGAACGTTCCATATAGAACCTCTTGTCTCCATTACGGTTTAGAATGGAGAAAATATCAAAGTGTTATGGAACCGTTTTTGCCTAAACGACAGAGAACGCTCCTTCATGTTTTCTTGTTCACTGGATCGCTTCATTGTGGATCGGAAAGGGAGTCGCTCCAAAAGGTCTGCAACATTATCAAAGTGCTTTCGACTTTGTGGAAGGGATGATGTCATGGGTTATACCTAGCCGTTACATTAAGGTACATTTATTGTACCTTCTGTATGCGTTGCGGGAAATCATGAAAGAACATTTCGGTCTGGTAATTTCAAATGCATACGTGATTTCTTATGTAAAGTCACAAACATTTTGTGTGATACAGAATGCTGATTTCTACTCGGGGATCCGTAATGATGACGAAGCCGACGGGTCTCTGTCTTTCAAAGTGGGTGGCGTAAGCCAGTCTCTACTGGAAAATTTCCACGAAATTTGAAAATTAAGCTTTTGGAAGCTCAAGATCTGTACACCCAAGATTTATTACTAGTTGAAGCGGAGTTGCAACCTCAGTACACCCTTGATTTGTAAATTGGGAGCCCAAGATATTGTTAGTAACATTTCTAGAACCCCTTGTTTTTTTTGCGCTTAGCTAGAAAACATAACTCATTTTAATCTGGTTGCAAATATGCCCTTCAGGGCTTAAGTCGTTCTTCTTCCCTCCAAGTCGAGCCTGTCCTTCTTCTTCCCTCCAAGTCGAGCCTGTCCTTCTCCTTCCACGTCTGATTCGCTTCTCGTCGCACAAGCGTTTGTATTGTGTTGGGGACTATTTATGAACAGCGTTCTCCATCAATTGACATGGTCACCCGTCGCAACACCTTCCAATTAGTGAAATGGAACCGACCCTGCCGTGAGTAATACTCTGGTTGGCAGCTCGTACAGCTGTTTCACGAAAACAAGCGTACCTTAAATAGAAGAAACTTGATGCAATGCGGTGTCATGTCGACGTCCAGCCGTGGGTTGAACTTTGCAAAGGCAAGCATGAGACTATCTCGAAGTAAACGTCCGTTTCGCTAAAGGTAGAATTTTCGAGCGTCAAGGCGGGTGATACGGTGTGTTTTCCTCATGCAGTACGTATAGTGAATGAGATATCATCGATACTTTTGCCAAGTTGAAGTGCCCAAGGTGCATCCCTCACAGAGAAACAATATTTAACCTCCGCCGCTTGAAGCTCATTTCTCATGACCGGTAGACTAAAAAAAAGGTCGCAGAGAGACTTTTTCGCGCTCGATTTGATTTGAGTGTGAGTGGAAGGCCTGCCCACACAGGCCTTAAAGGGCTCTACACCAGCACTTCGGACAATTCAACCCCGATCACGGCGTAACAATTTATGCAAAAGTCGACTTTACTCTTGCGCTTGCAATTGAGCAAGCTGTTGCTACACCGTTCCGTACCCAGAGGGGGAACCGTAAGTATCTAAGAAAACTAGTTACCTAGGTTGCTGTGCTATATCAAGGTTCTAATCAATGCATAGACAAACTCCGCCTATTTTTCTGAATGCTTATACCACGGTTGATTCCACCTAATGTTTGCCTTTTCGTGCAATGAAATCAATCATTTTCCGGACCTGTAAATCTGATCGAGGGGTGCCGCGTCGATAATAAGAGTCGATTCTTTTCCGTGGCAACTATGCAGCACGCGTTACATATTCAATAGGCAATACACAAGCTGCTGCTTATGCACTAGTATGAAAAGTTGTCGAATGAGCTGAACAAGTAGTAGCCTTCAAAAGTAAGCAGATGCATTCCATCTTCGGCCAGATTGATTTTTTTCGCAACCATTGCATTTTTTTAATTTTTTCAGTGGAGCTTGCAGACTCTAATGTAACTGTCCGAATGTCGTGAACACTTACTGCAGTCTCTAAGGTCTGTCAAAGATGTGATTCGTATTATTGTTGATTAGTATTGACGTCTGTGATCTAAATGTCAAAATATCAAATCGTATGGTGTGCACCACTCCAAAACCTTACAGGACTGCAGTTGCCGCCATTTTTGTCCTCAAGCGACAAGCCCCGCACCGATTCTCCACTTTAAGTGTTTATTGACCCCGTGCGAGCCCGCCCTATCATCGCTGTATTCGGCTGAAGTCCATCGCAAGGACATCACCAGTGGCTTTATCTATATAGGTGCGTTGTGTAGCAGTTCTAGGGGGCAGACACCGTCGTCGCGACCCTACGCGTCCATTTCGCCAAAACCATACCGTGCAATGCTCAAACGTTAAGGCAAATGTTTATTGTGTCTATGCGCAGTCTAAATGACCGTCATCCAACAGGATCAGACCACCACAGTGACACAAGTGCCAGTGGATTCTGGCAAGCAGAAGCAAATGGATATTGAACCCGAGGCAAGTCCGGTTAGCGCTCATGCTAGTGTAGTCATGAATGATCTCAAGCTAGAAGACTTGACAAAGGTTGAGGACAACGAGAAGCGTCGAATTCGCCGCAAAAGCTCAAAAAAGGTTACGTACGTGGAGGAGGACGACATGTCAGAGGTCGAAGAAGCTATTATCGCCGACAGAAAGAAGCGTGCACAACAACTTGACTACCAGCTTCGAACTGTACGTAATTTATTGTGTGAAAGGCACACGCTGGAAATCTAATACCTTTTGTCACTAATATAGGATGTGGGTTATCCACAACTGGACCAGATTGTTGGACGACGAATAAATGAATCTTCTGGACTCGTAGAGTATTTATGCAAATTTCTTGGTCGCTCGTACTTGCATCTGTACTGGCTAACATTTGATGAAGTGGAGCTTTTTATACCAGAAGGGTACCAGAAATCTCATCGCGTGCAAGTCTACGATCGTAAGCTGAGGCGAGAAGGATACCAGGCAATGGATGAGGTTGATGACCTTGAGGCAAATAAACTGACGGTGGAGAAAATTCTGAATCACAAGGTGGATCCAGCCGATCATTTAGACGAACAGATTGAGAAGAGACGCCATCAATTACCTTACGTGCCTAGGTTTCCGCGTATGACCAACTATTTCTTCGTGAATAATGCCGACATCATACCGGAGCGTATGTTGGGAATTGTAACGAAATTGACGAAAGAAGTTGGAGGCGACATCTTCCAGCACCCGGTCGATGTTGAGGAGGTACCTGACTACCTTAACATTATCATGAATCCGATGGATCTTGGAACAATCTCCATGCGAATTGGTCGGGAAAGCTACTACGTTGGACCATCGGCTGTCTCTCTGTTTGCTTCAGATGTGCGGTTAGTTTTTCAGAACTGCAAAGCTTATAATGCAGAGGGATCCGACATTTGGCGCGTTGCAGACCAGCTTCTACGCACTTTTGAAAAATGGTTGTATGACTGGATACTTTCCCCATCAGCGTGGCTTCAATTACCTTCTTCTGGGGATGCAGAAAAAGATCAACGTCTTCAGATTGAATTTTGTACCGAAGCTAAATTTTTTTATGATGTCTGGGCGCCTTGGCAGATTGGCTGCTGTGTTTGTAGAATTAAAGATCATGTTGATCAACTTCTTCTGTGTGACCAATGCGACGGCGAGGCTCATATGCATTGCGCTACTCCGCAGATCACGAAATTACCAGAGGATGAATGGTTCTGTGGGTACTGCCGAGCAAGAACAAAATATCACGAAAAGGTAAAAGCGGTGAAGCAACCTAGTACGGATAAAATGTTTTTATTGGAGAAAAAAGAAGCTATCACGAGTGTTGCTACTTCTGTCTTTGACACCACTGCGATACACGCGGACAAGAAGACAGTCACCTTGAGCGAGCACGTACCTGATATTTTAATGGAGCGAGCTGATGGTGAAGGTAAAGTAAACAAGAAAACATCCAAACGAATCCTTAAGGGTATAAATGCTACGAAAAGTTTGGCACCCATCAGCGTGAAAGATCGTGCTGCCACATTTTTTCTTGTTAAGTGGGTCGGTATGTCAGTTCGATTTTCAACGTGGGAGCGCCCTGAGGATATTGGTGACGATGAGCAGATTCAAAGGTACTTTAAATTCAGTCGTGTGCCAAGCGCTAAGGAGATTCGTGAGACGACGTGCCAATTGCCATGCTGCTTGAAGCGACACCAATATGCGCTCGCAACGAGTACAAGTGGAAGTCGATGTTGTGAAAAGGACTGTTTTTGTACGCTCGGTCATGGCCATGAGGGCGTGTGCAGTCGTAGTAGAAAAATTATGGGAGGGACTTACGGTAGCAAGACCTATCAACAACTTCACATGCAAGAACAAGTCAAGGCACAATTATTTGCTTTTCATTGTCTGCTGAATAATCACACGCCCGACAGGGATGTGCTTAAGCAATGCGGTATGTATACGAGTGCGTTTGTAATCACAATGCAGTACTTGGCACCCAGAGCTCTGAAAGAGGATGACGATGAAGATTATTCCGATGGAGATGGGGACTCATCTGATGACGATGCTGACTTTGATGCAATGAATGATTACCTAAATCGACCAGCTTTCTATCCTGGAATCCTAACTTTGGAGAATGACGAGGACGGCAGCGATGGTGAAAGTGGAGGTCACAGAAAACGGCTAGAAGAAGAAGTCGGTGAGGTGCTCAGCTCTATCGTTGAACATGTTGCTCTCGGTTACCCTACCGAGCTTGAGAGAATCAAAGCTGAATTTGGTTTTAACTCGACGTACCCAGCAACTGCTTTTAATGAGCTTCCAGCTTTCACAGAATATTGCGTTAATTTAGTTCGATCACCGTTTGGTTTAGGCATGCGTCTTGGAATCAGCAGCAACAACAACGTTTCGGTTCTAGGATTTCAGATTCTTGCAAATGGAATGGTAGGCCCCGCTCAGGCCTCTGGAGCTATATCAGTTGGTGATGTGCTTGTAGCTGTGAACAATTCATCGGTGGCTGGTCGCTCGTTCCAAGATGTCGTCGGATTGATTAGTGCGTCCTCCAGTCATGTTATTTTCCATTTTCATTCTCCTCGACCAGCATTTATGTACCCTCCATACTGTCAAGCAAAGCAAGTCATGAAGACCCAACTTGGTAAGATTCCTGATGATGCAGCACCCTACAACTCTAAGTTTACGAATTACAGTTACAAGAAGTACAAACGAATGCTCAAGGTGGGTATCGCTGATCCTAATGTGGCATCATCAGCTTCAACGCAGACGTTGATGCAATATACGAATTACATCGCTCCAAGCGGCCCTATGCAACATCTTTACACAGGAGTAGTCGACAACAGTATCGACCCACATGAGCACTTTGCTAGCTTTCTTCCAGAGCGAAGTATTGCAAGAACTAAAAAGTCACGCAAAAATACTACGGCTGCAAGCGAGCATGGGGATACGAATGAGTTCGTACCATACGAGCAGTCGCCAACGTACAAGGGTGGACGCACGCTGCGTGCTTATCAAGTTGAAGGCCTCAATTGGATGGTGTCCTGTATCAAAGCTCAAAGATCGTGTATTTTGGCGGATGAGATGGGTTTAGGAAAAACGGTTCAAATAGTCTCACTTATCGAACATATGAAATCAGAGGAGTTGATTCGTGGACCGTACTTGATTGTCGTTCCGCTATCGACGATTCAGCATTGGCGACGTGAATTTGAGAGCTGGACGGATCTAAATGTGTGCGTTTATCACGATATTGGTGACCGTACCACAAAGTTCACGGCTAAAGATATGCGCGCAATCATTCGAGACCAGGAATGGTACTACCCGAGTTTGGGCAATTCCATTTTTAAGTTTCACATCCTACTCACCACTTTTGAGACGATTTTGACCGACTTTGAAGAGTTCGAGCACATTCACTGGCGCTTAGTCGTAGTTGATGAAGCGCATCGATTGAAAAGTGCCGGATCACGTGTGCTTAAAATGATGCGCGTTTTACACGTCGACCGCAAGGTTTTGCTGACGGGTACACCTTTGCAAAACAATACACAGGAGTTATGGGTGCTACTGAATTACTTGGAGCCAGTAAAGTTTGCCAGCTTGGAGGACTTTAATCGAGATTTTGGGAAATTGTATTCGCAGGAGCAGGTCGTGCGACTTCAGCAACTGCTGGCACCATACATTTTGCGTCGTGTAAAGGAGGACGTTGAAAAAAGTATTCCTCCGAAAGAGGAAACAATTATTTCCGTAGAGCTAACGACGCTACAGAAACAGTACTACCGAGCGATATACGACAAGAATAAGAGCTTTTTGTACCGCGGCACAAAGAACGGGTTGCCGACGCTGAATAATATCCAACTGCAATTGCGAAAATGCTGCAATCATCCATTCTTGATCAAGGGTGTCGAGGAGCGAGAGCTTGGCGAGCTTGGCAGGAATCCTTCACCATCACAAGTGATGGAGAAAACAATTGAGTGCTCTGGCAAAATGATGCTCGTGTCCAAACTGATTCCAAAACTCAAACGGGACGGACACAAAATTTTGATCTTTAGTCAATTTTTGAAGCAGCTTGACCTACTTGAGCGGTATTGCGATGCAAACTCATTTATTTACGAGCGTTTGGACGGCTCTTCAGGTGGAAGTGTGCGCCAAAGCGCCATTGATCGATTTTCGAGGCCTCACTCGAAGTCTTTTATTTTTTTGTTGAGTACGAAAGCTGGTGGTGTGGGTATCAATCTAATTGCAGCTGATACAGTCATCATTTTTGACAGCGACTGGAATCCGATGAACGATTTGCAAGCTCAATCACGTTGCCACCGAATTGGTCAAAAGAAGAGTGTCCAAGTCTATCGTCTGGTTACCCACAACACGTACGAAAGCGAAATGTTCGACCGTGCTTCACGAAAACTCGGTCTTGAGCATGCAGTGTTAGGTACGGCGTCATTTAATGAAAACTCTCAGATTACAAAGCCATCGGCAGAGCAGCTTGTCGAATTGCTGAAGCGCGGAGCGTATGCGTTACGAGAAGACGACGACACGGCTTCAAGGGAATTTGCTGAGCGCGACATTGAGACTATCTTGAAGGAAAATGCTCGTGTTATGGTTGTAGGCGGTGCGTCGAACTCCAACAAAGGCGCAGACGACAAAACGGTTTCGCAGAAAAAGTCTCCATTTAAGTCCTCAAAAAGAAAATCACTCGGTGGTATGGCAGTAGATCGCTCGTCCTTCGTAGCGGATGGCGCGACTGGGGAATTGTCTGTGGATGATCCAAACTTTTGGGAAAAGGTTCTTCCAGGCGCTGTTTCCGTTGAAATGCTGAGTCTGAAACTCGAAGATGGGAGCGCCGTTAATTCTCGCCAATCAAAAATCAAATTTATCAGCAATTTAGACATTGCTTTAACGAGCTTGGTCACTGAAATGAGTTCAGGCATTAATGCAGACGAAAGTCGCGTCGGAAGTAGAGACATTCAGCATGAATACGATATTGCTATCCAGGTACTAAATACCGTGAGCTCAAAGTATCGCGGTGAATTCTCCAATGACCAAATTGATCTCGTGAAAGGATATTTGACAAAATTGGAAAGATCACGCGTGCGAAGCTGTCGATTGGCTCCATCTCGACCGAACTTGTTCCAGGATGAGGAGTTTGGTACACCAAGGAAAAAACGTAGGAGAAGAATTCTTACAGCTGAAAGCAGTGAAGATGAACCGTATGGTGATGCCCCTTTAAAGAAAAGAAGAACTAAACGACGTGGTCGTCCGCCAAAACATCTGCGAAATGAAGAACCAGCTCCACCCATTCCACTGATCCAAGGCGGCATTTTAAATGAAAGCGACGATTTGTGCACTCTTTGTGGTGACGGAGGATTGATACTGCTATGTGATGGCCCATGTCATCGCTCCTTTCATCTTGAGTGTGTGGGTATGAAAGACGAGCCGAACGACGAACAATGGCTGTGTCCAGATTGCTCTGAGGGTCGTCACATGTGCTTGATTTGCAAACAGGTCGGTGAAATGGGGGTGGAGTTTGGTGTCACACAATGCTCGGTGGCAAAGTGTGGTCGTTTTTACCATAAAGGCTGCCTAGCAGAGAACCCATGGGTAGAGTGGGTTGGCAAGAAACGATTTCGTTGCCCGAGTCACTACTGCCATGCCTGTTCAAAACCCACTAATTTGCGAGCAAAAGCTAAGAACAAAGCGACAAGTAATAATAAGGGTGGCGTTGTAAGCTGTATTCACTGCTCCCAATCCTTCCATCCCGAGTGCATTCCATCGGTGGACAAATTTATACGTCTGTCAAGGAATCTTTTGCTTTGCGCCAATCATCTGGACGGAAAAAAATCACTTGCTCCAGTAGTGAGGAAAAGTAAATCTCAACGCGCAGGTGCAGCGCTTGTCACGGGAGAAGCTCAGCAGCGACTAGAAGTTCCAAAAATTATCCCTTTCGATGACGGCAACGTGGAGCAACCAGAAAAAAGGAGCAGCAAGAGGAAGCGCACATCACAAGCAAAAAGTTTCAGCTTGTTTGTGTCGAAAAAGAGCAACACTACGAGTTCAGCAGTAAAAGTGAAGGTCTGCGCACTCTGCCACTGTGAAAGTGTGATGGAACGAGGTGATAGTGTTCACGATCTGGCATCTGCACCCAATGTAAAAAAAGTAGCAGACTCTACCAAAGCAAATATGGCTGTGGTGGGGCCGTTTATTGAGGCCCCTGTTCGCTTAAAATATTCGGACAGACCTAATGAATTGGTGTATGTTCACTTGAATTGCGCTGTACACTCACCCGAAGTGTATGTAAAGGCCGACGGTCTGATTATGAACTTGCCGAAAGCTGTAAAGCGAGGAAGGCAGCTTAAGTGTACCAGTTGTCATCAATTCGGTGCCACAGTTGGCTGCATTGTAACCAAGTGTCGGCGCAACTATCACCTGCGTTGCGCCTTGGAAAGTGGTGGTAAAATCGACAGCTCTACATACGCATTAAAATGCAAGCCACATGCTACTGCGCACCAGGAACCTACTCGAGTGTGCGTGTGCAATTCTAATGAGGACGATTCAAAGCTTACAATGAGGTGCTCTTCCTGTTCCGCAAAGTATCATCCCAAGTGTGTCAACATGTCGGAGCGTCAAGCGTCTCGCATAGCAAAAACGTGGGTCTGCAGCATGTGCGATGGATCTGCTGCTGCAAAACCAGCTACTTCAATACATATGGTCACCAAATCAGCAGTGAAGAAACAATTGCCGAAGAGCAAGCTAAAGATTGAAGACGGAGCGGCACTTCAAAGGAGCAATCCAAGTACTGAAAGTGCCGCAACCGCGACATCGAAGCGCAAGAAGCCGAAGCGAAATCGCTTGAGCATGCCACGGAACAAATCATGTCTTAAGTCAACCGGGGCAGGCCATGGTATTTCGCCGCATATGGACGCTAACTGGGACAGCGGCGAGTAGGTTGAAAGAAAAAAGATAAAAAACAGTTTATAGCATCCCACAATATTCTGGTTTAGCATGTCATTTTCGCGACATGTGCAAAGGGTACATTTTAACATATGCTGACTACCGAGATATTCATCCGAGAATAAGTGCAGAGTTTGCCTGACTTCATGTCGCTTTCTATGTACACGCACTTTTCTCGGCAGTCTCCAGTAGTAATACAGGCGTGCTGACAAATGAGAACACCATCGTCGTCACAGGAAAATCTACATCTAATTTATTAGTATTGACCGCCTCCTCATGACCAGATGCTTGTACAGAGCGTTTGCAGGCGGCCATACTGGCCACTCATAACATGACAATCAATATTTTTCAATACAAAGCAACAAATTGGCCAGTAAGATTTCGGATGCATTTCAAGTTGCCGATGATGGGCTATTGCCTAGAACACAGTCTTATTCACATACAACGGTCTGGTTAGCTTGCCTAAAAAAATCAATTGAACTTCAACTCACTTCCGCTGCGATGGACTCGGGCAAAGTATCGTGTTCTCGTTGCCACAACTATGAAGTAATTAATGGGTGGCGAGCAATGAATTCCGAAAATCATGCGTCTCGTATTTCATGTAAAGGCAATCAGCTGTTTGGTCTCTACCGTCTTGTTATGTGATTTGCAGGGGGGACACTTTGTAAAACATAATACTAGACTGTTTGGCCTATCGTTGGTAATATTTCAGGTCAGAAATGGGCTCTGCGGAAGCCAGCTGAAGAGTGCAAAGGGTAAAATGTGCACAATGGAACTTTAATAATTGACGGTCTCAGAGTGTATACCAGCTTGTGATCTGGCTTCCCTCCTCCACTGCCTCATTGAAAGTTTCATTCTACAAATTGCTCGCACCTCAGGGTATTGTAAATTGTTTTCCTTTGCTAACTGCTGGCAAGTGTCGCGAGCAACTCCTGATAGCAATCTCATCAACGAAACTGAACCCCAGCGTCACCAACTGTAACCAGTCCGTCTCTAAGGCTTCCGGCACCTCCAGTCTCTTGCTGGTACAATCCCAAGTCCTCCGTTTCGTTTCGCAATCACATTTTCACTTGCCAATTGGCTTTTCACGGGCCAAACGACGCCAAGAGGCACACGCAACCCACGCGCTAAAGTGCGATCCTTCACAACACCTTTCAACACTTCAACTACCACGAGCGAATAGCCCAAGCGTTTTTCATGCCACTTTCTATCTCGTTTTATCACTCGAAACGTGGTGATATCATAACCAATTCTTACAAGAGTGTAGCATTACACGATCGTGAAAAGACAAAGTTCAAAATGGCATTGCCGTGCGAATTTTACCGCAATATTTGGGGTTTCACTGAGGATGAGGATGCAGCGCTTCGACGACGCGCTCGATCGACAAAGTTTAGCTCTTGCCCACCCTCAGCAACATCTCGCAAATTTAAAAAAAGAGTGGCAACAGGTCATCTTGTCGACATTGCACAAGTGGCTCATGTAGTCACGACCATGTCAGACTTTCGCTCTGATTACGGGGAAGACACAAAAAGGGTTCGGCTTGTCAATATTTGGGATGACCGTAGTCTCGCATTAGGTCTTGAGGCCAATTCTAACCATTCCGTAAGTAGCTTTGGACAATGTCCTTCGACTGCTGACACAGAGCCTGAAAAAATGATGTCACCTATCTGCAGTCGCGCAGACCGGATCACTGAACTCAGTTGTGAAGACAGTGAAGAGGAAAACAATAGCTTTGTGTCCTCCATGAAGAATCGACACCGACCAGGTGAACTCAAGCGAACAAAAACACCTGAAGTAATTTTTCCAAGTCTTAAGAAAAATGCTAAAGGGGACCAGTTGACCCGAAAGGAGCTTAATTTGAAAAATGTGCCAGTTTCTCCTCCTTCCTCGCATAATGGCAGTCTTATTTTCAGTGCCATCTTTTCGAATCAACGCGATTGGAGCTGGAGCGCGAAATTCCTTCTTGGAATTCATGAACCCATTCGTCATGCTCTTTTCGTCATGGATCGATTTCTAGAACAATCTCAGAGTCAATCAAAACCTGTGGCTTCACACACGCTGGCTCTCGAGTCGCATGTGGCTGAATTCTTTCTCTGGTTCAAAACGTTCTTCGTCGAGTATTTGCTATGTCAACATGAGGTCAAAGCCGCTGTGTTACTGCCAATGCTAAACTTGACTGCACCTACGAAGCAGCAGATTTTGGATGTGTACCACAATATCAAGCTGATGCTGGCACAAATTCAGCAACTTGAACGTGCATTATGTGTCAGCGGTGCTTGCAGTGCTTCATCGTGGCTTCTTCGACTTCAAGTGTTGCAAAGCGAAATACGACAGCTCAATCGCACGCTGCATTCTGCATTGAATCGGGAAGAGACGACATTGAACGCAGCTATGAGTGATGCATTCACGGAACGCACTTTTCGAAGCCACATCATGCCTCGAATTTTTCGTGCCATTCGAGCAAAACGCGTGGTCGTGCCGTGGATTGTCGAACGCAGCAAGATTTGGGGTGGAGAAACAGAACATCGCAGTATCCAAAGCATGCTGCCCTTTTCAGCAAAGTTCATGTATTGCAAAGTGTGGCGACCTTATTTTATAAGCAATGTGGCGGTGGCTATGAAGAATCTAAACCAATTTGACAGCTCATCAGACTCAAACAGTAGTGCCAGTAGTGGCTCGACATCTAGCGAACGCAATGGGGAAATATGCTCCGTTATGTGAAAATGAGGCACTATACTGCTCTTTTTCTAACAGCTTGACAGCTATTTATTCTGAACTAACTCCATCTTAGCTTGAAGGTGAAGCAGCTAGAATATTTGCATTTTCATACGAATAAATGAAAATGTTTTTTTTAAATTCGCTTGAACTTTGTGCTCGACGATTGAGACTTAAAAACTGAAATGAACTGACAAACGCTTGACGGTTAATGGGTAGTTAGATTTGTTATTGTCGATCGATCAATAACGGAATTACTAATTCCGAATTAGCCCCTACACGTCGAACATAAAACGTCCTGGCTATGGACACGAAAGCTCGTGTTGATGGTGAAAGCAGTGATCAAGCCGTGAAGCATCTTTTGTCGGACAAGCTGATCAACACAACTGACCAGACTTCACAATTTCTCGAAGAATGTTCCGGTGTGCGCTTGCTGCCTGAATTTGTATGGGATTGGATCTGCTGGTCTGGTAATAAAACATTTGACATCTTGGATTTTGCGGGTGAGGTAGTGGCGAACTTTTTAGGACTCAATCAATCGAAATATCAATGGATCATCGATGCTCAAGAGCGTGAGGAGCAGAAAAAGCAGCAGCGACGACTTGAAATGCGCCAACGTCGTCAGCTTTGTTTAGAGCAACTTCTTAAAACAGAACAGCGTAAACTTGAGGAACTTGAAATCGGTGCGCGTAACAAGGAGGCGGTCTTTATTGACTCATCTGACGCAAAGCATTAGGTCGTATGTCGCAAAATTTTAAGAAATAATATGTATTTCGTTCAATTATGTTTGCTATGCCATAAAGGGTGAGTTGGCGGTCGGACTCCTGCGCGCATCAGCATATGCACAGCAGCCTTTTCAATATACTGCAGCTGTCGATTCACAAAACTTTCTCCTTCCGGTGCTAACTGCTCCGATCGGATTGTAAATAGCCCTACAATACATCAATTACATCTTTCTCGATCAAACGAACGTAAGAAACTATCAAACCATGAAGATTGCCGAACAGCACATCCGTCGAATACCGGTCGCCAATAATTACGAGAGTTTGCGGATCTACTTCGCCAAAGTGTTTTTGCACGAAAGCAAAACCTCCTGGTTTCTAAATGACAAACATTTATGTAAATCTCGTGCGAAGTCGGTCAACGAAACATAAATTTAGTTCTACTTTTTGATTGTGTCGAAGCACTTGGACATGTAGACCCTCTTCGATCTTTTTAGCTTCGATTCCGTCCTTGTCGTCCGTCGACCCAGCGGAATTGGAGAATATAATGACGCCTGCTTCTCCAAAAACTCGACGGCATTCGGCCAATGACGACACCAAATGAGGACAAAGTTCCATTTTATGTGGCATAGTTAGCGTGTTGTCCTTGTCAAAAATAACACCACGAAATCCGCGATCTCGGAGGGTCTGAAAAGGCACCTCCGTCACATCTAAAGCACAAGCTGGGATAAGTCTTATGAAGTGGTCACCATTCAATCATAAGAAAGCTACATTTTATCATAGGAGACTTTGTACTTCACCATTTACGGAGAGATGGGGTAGCAAGAGCTGCGGGTGGCGCGTAAATACGCGACAGAACTCGACCACGCCGCCTAGATTCAGGCCTTTCATGGCAGACAAAATAAATTACTCTCGAATTTGATTGATCCGCGCTTCTACCAATCATCGCTTTTGAATAGGGACAATTATATTGACACCGCGGTTTGTGCAGCATACGCTCATCAATGACAAATGTTCCGCAAGAAATGCACGTCCAGAACGATGAGGTAAACAAGGCCGAAAATTCGAGCTCAGACGACGACTCGTCCTCCTCAAGTTCGGGTTCTTCTTCCAGCTCCTCTTCATCTGATTCTGAATCAGAAGACGACGCAGAAGCTGAGAGTACTGAAATAGACGCTAACTCAACCAAGCACCTGATTCCATTTGGAAACACTGAAAATGTCGGCAACTCAAGCACTGCTTCGACATCATCGCTCTCGGCCCCTCGTCCACATGGACTGGCAGCTAATCAGGAGACCCTTAATGTTAATTCGACGCGAGCAGCAGCGAGATTTAAAGCTGCAGAGACAGAATTTATGATGCCATTGGGTACACGAAAGCGAGATCGACGGACTATTGAAGAAATACAACGAGATCTTCGAGACAAGAGGAAAAAACCGATGGGAAAAATAGCAGCAAAAATGAGTCCTCCACCTCCAAAAGGCTCGCCATTACGTTCTCCAGAAGCTGAAGCAATGGTAAGTAGTGGTGCACCAATGGCGGTCGGGGGCTCTTTAAATTCGTTTGGAACGGCAGGACGATTGCCAGTGAAGCGAAAACCAGTGTCAGCACACGATCGATTGGCCATGAAACTGAATGGACGAAAGACCACAAGTGCGAAAGCAAAGAAGGCGAGCAGCTCTACAACGCCGAGTGCAACGGCCCCCCCCGTGGCAGTTATGACGAATAAAATAGTGACAAAAGCCATTGCAGCTAGTAGCTCAACTAACGCGGCTACAGGGAATAGCAGCAGTAGCGACCATGGAGATGTAGGAGGGGACGGATACAGTAGCAGCGTGGGCAGATCGTCAGCTGTTGCAATAGATGGTAAAGTGGTGCGTGCGATGTTGCGTGCAATGCTTCGCTATGGAGATATGACCGATGTGGGGCTTTATGCGGCTGCTATAAATTTCGCAGACGAGTACAAGATGCCAAATTTTATTGAGCGCGCGAATTTGCAAAGTACTACGAAAGTTTCTTTTGAACGTCTTCAATCTCTTGCAAATGAAGTGGCTCTGAAGGCCAAGCAAGCGATTGAAACACGGCCACCACATGATGGAATCAAGATCGCTGATGTGGAAGCGAAAGCGTCGCAGATTATTGAGCGTCTTTATGAGAATTTGAAGCTTCGTGTTGCTGTTCAACGTGCGTTGCGCACCGCTGGGTGCTCATCAGGCAACGCACAAGTGAATGCTCAGGGCGCGTATGTTTTAGTGGCAAAACAGAGCGACCTTTCTGTTTTAGGAGTTAACACTCGCGACTTACCAAGTTGGACCTGGGCTGAAAAGGAACATGATTGGACACAACGCAAAGACGCCGCGCTGCTACTTGGCGTTTACGTGCATGGTTTTGGAGGATGGGAAGATATTCTAAATGACGACTTGCTTCATTTCCAGAAACAACGTGCGCTGAAGGGCGAGCGTCTGAAAAAACGTGCCGAAAATTTGCTGAAACGATTATCTGCTCCAGATATGGATGCTGGCGAGCCACGTATTGTGCAGCAAGCAAGCGCTCTTAGCTCTGCTAGCGTAAACTCTAACCAATCGTTAGGTGCGCAATTTAGTGCCATCATTCAAAGCGGAGCAATCTCGGGTGTGACAGCATCAAATTCTGTACACTCCGGTACTGGAGGCGGCCGAATGGCCCGCGCAGCCGAACGATTTGCTGCACGGCAACAGAGTAGTGAAGAGATGTCAAGCCGACGTCCTGCTATACCCTGTAGCGATGGAACGACTTCAAATGGAGACTCAGGACGGCAAAAGACTCCACCGGTAAGATCACCCGCTCAAAATATGGTGGCTGATATTGATCCTGAAGAAGGCGAAATTGGCGATGCATCACCGGCACAATCGACATCTTCGCAGCACAAGCGAAGATCGTCATCTTTAGAAGACGGGGATATGACAACAACTCGAAAGAAACATCGTCACAATAGTAGCGATAGCTTAAGTGTGACGGAAAAACCAAAGAAAGAGCTTCGGAAAGAAACAAAGAAGCAAAAGGGCCACAAGTCTCCAATTTCGGTGGCAAACGTCGTGGCAGATGAAGCGCCGGAACCGGCACTGCCGCTTTTATCAGCTGAGGAGTGCAACGAAAAGTGGAAACCCAACAAGAAACTGCGTGACATTCGGCAGGTGCTGAAGAAGATAAAGATTATGGCTGAGTGGTCGAGCAACCAGAAAGATGAGACGGTAGCTGAAAAGATGTTCAAGTACGTGAGTACAATCGGCGAAGCGATTGATCGGATCGTTATGGAACACCAAGATAAGGTGGAAACCCAGTCACATGGATCACCTCGCGAATCTGATGAACTTTGCACAAGTTTATGGACGTATGCCGCGGGGTTTACAACTTTTACACCACAAAGTTTTGAACAACTGTACGATGACATTTGTGCAGATGGCGACGCTCTTAAAGTGAAAAAATCCTTTTGATTCATGTTAGGAAAGGAAAACTATAAAAATAAATGCATTGTAATTTCTCAAGCGTTCACTACTAAATCGACTGGTAATTCGAGTCGAAGAACGTATTGGCTATGTTTTTGCAACCACCTCCTAGTGCTGAAGAATTAGCATTGAAGGATGAGATAACACAGGTGCTGACAAGTCAAGGAGTGCTATCAAAGCTAAAGGCTGAACTACGCGCTGCAGTTTTTGATGCGATGCATGAACGCGAAGGGTCTAGGAAAATGATCGACGGTCCAAGATTAAGTGACTTTCCAAAAGAAATTAGCACAATTGCTCTGTCGCTAATTGTCGAGTGCTTGCAGTTCTTTCATTGGAAACACGCGCTGGGGGTGTTACTTGCAGAGACGAATACAGAAAAGGAGCAACAAGACGGCAGTGTGCTGGCGACAAAGCTTGGATTGTCAAATTACGACTCTTTGACTTATCCAATACTCTTTCACCTCGTTCAACGCCAATTAGACGATAGAAACCAGCACGCAGTCGCTGCCGAAACTTTGGCAGCCACCGAGCATAGTCACTTTAGCGGTGGACATGCAGACAACGCACCAGCGTCAGCAGTAAGAGCAGTGGAACCAGAAGAAGATCATACCTACCAGGTGCCTAAGAAAAAGGATGTAAACATAGATTTTGAAGGCAAGGACGGGGATGATGAGAGCAATGCTGATTTTGAAGAGAGCATGGGAGAAGAGGCTTTTAGTGTATCAGAACTGGGAGATTCCAGTTTGGCAAACGAAGAAGACGAAAGAAGCTATGATCAAACTCTAACAATTATCAAACAGCCCATAAGTTTGTCGAAACATCTACCGCAAAAAAGTCACAATAGCGATAAAGATTTGGAAGACAGCCATAAAACCGGTGAAAGTGTTAAAAATGAATTGTCAATGACAGTGCCTCCTCCAACACCAGTAGGTTTGCCATCCTTACCACCCTTAGTCGGCCATGCTCTTGCTAGGGATGCAGACGATGATTTTGATGCGGTACGTTTTCCATGCTATAATTCTATGACCGAAAGTGCTGAACGGGGATGGTGTTTGACACAGGAGGAAGAAGCTGAACGTTTACGACGATTGGATGCTGCACTGCAAGCCATGGAGGCTGAAGATGATACCGGTACACTACAGCAATTGAAAGTATCGCTGCAGCTGGAATCGCACGAGCAGGACAGTTTTGTCAGCAGTGGTGGGCTCGACTCTGATGGGGAGGAGGCAGATGACGCCGATGATGTGATAGGCAATTCGCAAACAGGCGAGAATGATGTTGAGAAAGAGAAAGCAGATGACGCGAATAATGTGAATGGTGACCCGCAAACTGGCGAGAACGATGCTGAGGTAGAGGGTGATGATGATTACGGAACCAGCGACTTTGAAGAGGAAGAAGAGATCGCCAGGTACGATTGTTTGACGTGATATACTTATTATGCTGAGATCATGTTGATACTGCTTTAAACAGCGATATTTCCGAGGAGTTGGAATCTATGCCCGAATTCTCGGACAGAGGGGATGACACTGAAGACGACAGACAAGGGATGGCGGCAGCTGACACCGAGCTACCTCGCGTGCTTCAATTTGATACTCGAGTAGACAGTGAAGATGTGTTGAACAACTTTGACTACGTTGAAGACGTTGAAAAAGATGAAATATGGTAACTCCTCAAGTAACAAGAAGTCGAGAGTGCGCTTTGTACGTTGCTACCTTCGTTAATACCCCTTGCTTATGGCATTGAAATAAAGGGTATTTGCTTCACTTATTGGCTCGTGACCTGACGAGTTTGTTTAGTAAATTCTGGTCATCAAAAGATTCTGGGTGAATGAAGTAGTGACGTCCTTTTGCTTGGAATGAAACCATTGGATGCATCGCCTGGGTAGGTGGCGATACGTCGGACAGTCGAAAGGAGTGGCGCTCTAATTGAGCAAAAATCGTCAAAGTCTCGACAATCACGGTGCAGCCAACAATTTCATCCACTCCCTTGATCAACCACATTCGCATTACATACGGCTTGAAGAGAAAATGGAAGAGCGAAGTCGTACCAAGACCAAACAACATGATGGTACCGCACATGGCCCACTACAAATCCAACAGTATGTTAGTACCTTACTTGGCTCATTACACCAACCAATAGTGACGTCGATATACCTTGCCGACCGTGGACGTGTCCTGCTCGCTAAGCACACAAAGCACTGGCATACCAATGGATGTGAGACTGCAGCTGGTAATTGAGACGGCCTTCATGAGGCGAACTGCGCGTGACATGGGTGCCTGGTACACCAAGTCTTCGTCTAACTGCAACATATCCCGCTGCAGATTTCTCGCTTTCTCATCTTTAGCGTTCAGTGGCTCGTGGGATGAGCTATGTGGGCGGCTACCGATTCTTTCACTGAGACCAACATTGCGACGGCTGCTGTAGTCAAATGAAAGCTTTTGGATTGCAGCAGTGCGATAAGGACGGGAAGTAGCGCCTAACGTCGAGAACTGCGAGCGAAAAGAAGATGGAAATGTCTCTGCGAGGCGCGCGACACAGCGTGAAATTAACATACCTTTTATGTTGTGACCGAGACTTGGATGTTTAACTGAGTATTAATATGTCGTTGTGAGCTCAATTTAAAGACGAGAGCAACATCAGACAATTAGTACACTATAATTTGAAATGAAGTGTAGTTTCCGATTCAAGATATTGCGCAGAAAATCTGAGCGACCATACATTCCTCGTTACCAGGTACATATTTAGAAATAACTCGCGCCAACTTTACCGGCAACTTCTACTTCCATTGCGACAAAATAGTGAATAAGCTTCAAAATTTTAATTGACACCGTAGCGACTTGAAATTGACGCAATGATCTTCATTTTGGCTGAGATCGTAAGTACTACTTAAAAACTAGTGTGCCATCAAACATGAAGTACTTTCGCCAGTCAGAGCTTGCCGTGGACGCATTTTTTTCAGCTTCCGCGAATCTTGTGCCCTTAATGAATACACTTCAACGATGTGCGGGCTTAGCTTAGTTGTGTCGGAATGTCAAGTTCATGAACCGCCTTAAAATAGAGTCGACCCGTATTCAGTAGGACGTTGCGTACGGAAGAACACAGCCAATTTGTTGGACCAAGTTCAAGATGCCCTCAGGAACTTTGGAGGTTAGAACTGTCGCCGATTGTCTTGGAATGACTAGTTCCCATCCTTAACTAACTTGTAGCAGCTCTGTACGATCGTTTAGACTTGCTCAAAGCCCCTTGACGATTCACTGTATTTGTTGTACGTTTGTGCATATCACGATCATCGTCGTACTTGTAAATAGCTCTAAAAGTTTATATTCCTATTGGCTTAAGGGCCTCCCGGTGTATCTCTCTCTCCCCGCACCATTTACCATGTATAACATCAATGAAGATTGGACATTAATGAAGATTGGACATTAATAAATATTGTACATCAATGAAGAAGCCAACATACGTGTGTACGACCGAAAGCCAGATCCCTATGAAGCTTTACGGTCGACGAGGTTCCGTTGTTCAGACCGATCCAATGAAGCGTAGACACTCAGACCAAACAGATTAGGTGCAAGCGCGCGCCAGCATCTTTACGGGTAACGTGTAATCTGAAATATAATCCAGCTGGTACTTGAATATATTACATTTCTTTCTTCTCGCGCACAAGTATCCGGCAAACAGATGATGAGCCCAACAGAACGAGTTCAACGGAAACTTAGTAGCCACGAAGATGGAGCCCACCCACCCTCTGCCCTCATCGAGGGCGAAAGCTTAAAGGAGAAAGGTTGGAAAACTCGTGGAGCTGATGACAAAGCTGGCTGCTAAGGTTGACAACCTCGAGCGCTCACTGCGGATCTATCAACAGGGCTTGCTGATCAATCTGCACATGCATGGGACGGAATGTAACGGGTTACACGTGCACTTTTGTGAAAGGGCTGGTCGCACAAGATTGTGCGACAGTACTTAGGTGTGTATTGCATAGTTAGTGCAATAACACAGTGGTATGGCAACAACGTAATGAAAAGCCACCACGTGGCAGGATTGCCAGTAGTAATGCACATTACTATACTAATTAGATTTTGCTATATTAATTAGGAAAACGTAGGGATTTAGATATTGGCGGCTCTGCCGCAGCTAAAACCATTGAACACAGTTTCTTCTTTGAACAGAAGGGTTCGTTTGCCTTGGTGAAGGTTTAGTACAAAGAAGTAGCGAATTGCGATCCGCTACACCAGTACTGGTTCTTGGAAAGAACGTTAGGTCGGTGACCATAGCTTAATTTCCTCTAAGCAAAGGGCTACGGCACCCCCGCTGCACTTGGCGGCATTGGTAGTCAATCTACGCCTGAGTCGTTACGACTGATCCTCTGTGAGTTTGGAGGAATACTGCTATTTCCCCAGGGCATGCAGAATGGGCTTTAATAAGTTAATGTCCTTGCTGACCCTGAGGACGTGAAGTACCTCGTTGCTCAAGGACCCGGGGCCATAAGCGCGCGTCTAGAGGCGTTTTCAAGTAATAAAAATGCTCTGTTAGAGCACTTCCAGCAGAAGTTGTCAGCGTCGACTGCATTTATGACGCCACCGTCGACGACGGCTGATTCCTTCCGACCCTGGCCACTCATGGTGAGCGTTAAGACCTTCGAGGGTAAGGGTGTAGAGAATTACCTGCTCTGGATAAGAGAGGCCGAGATGGCTTTGGCATCCGCGTTGCTCCAGAACGAGCAACACCGCGAGGCGCTAGCTATCCCCAACCTCGGGGGCCGAACGCGATAATGGGTGCTGACGTGCGGTGCTTTAGTTAGAGCTGCGTTCCCTTCCTGGAAGGAGTTGAAGCTGCAGCTTTTGCGAGTGTTCTCGCCGCCTAATCAGACGCCTCGCGTGAGATCGCGTTTTCTTGCTGCCCGACAGGGCAAGAAGGAATTAGTGGACTTTGTCCACGAGTTGTGAACTCTCATTGACGTGATGACAGCAGATCCTCTTTCCGAGGCGGTCGAAGTGACCATCTTTATGGAAGGCATCCGCACTGGCGTGGCCAGAGTGGAAGTCTACCGTGAGCATCTGTCTTCTCTTGAAAAAGCGATAAACGTCGCATTGAATGCCGAATCCAACTTCAAGTCGGCACGACTTGTTGATATACACGCCCTCACAGCTCTACGAGCAGACCTGAGCCAATATCAGCTTTGCTGAGAAAGAGGAGAGAAAGCTCAGAGCTGTTGAGCAGCGTTTAAACTCCCGAGGGTGTTTTGTTTGTGGAGACACTCGTCACCTTCGGACGGGTTGTCCCTTGCTCAAGGCGCGTAGAGGTTCGTCGAACCAACGTCCGCTTTTAAACAGTCTAGTTTGACGCGGAGAAACGAAAACACCCACTAGGCGCGAAGCGCCCTACTGGGGGAGAACTGAGTTCTGTTGAGCCTCGAAGTGGTAGAAGGCAGCAGAGCTCAGCCCCGAAGAGCTTCGTGTTTTTGAACACGAAATGTGTGTGCAAGCCGAGCTTGCTGGTCGTAAAAGCGACCGTGAAGAACTTTCTTTGATAAGCCAGGAAAGATCCTGATCGATTCTGGTGGGTCGGGCAACTATGCTCGACCCTCCACGATCAAATGAAGTCAGCTGTATGCTGAGGCACCGAAAGCGTGGTTGAGTGACACCGTCACTGTCGCTTACCGACGGGGACCTGTGTCACTGTGCAGAGGGTCCGTGTGGACTATGGTATCAAGTTTCTTGACTTTGATAGCTTGGAATGCTGTCTAATCTTAGACTTTGATGCAAGATATGACCTTATCCTTGGTATGGCATGGTTGGAACACCATGAGCTATGGATTGATTGGAGGTCAAAGACTTTGGGCGCTATGTGCATGTCTCCTGGTGGAGCTTTAAGTCATGAACTCACCTCTGCTAGGAAGCAGCAGCGCTATCGGCGTGGGCACTGGACCGTGACGGTCAACGTGCTGGACATTGGAATGTCCAAATTGGTAGACAGCAACGGTGTAGTTCCGAGCGTGGTTTTGGGCTGATCGTGATGTGGCACTTAACCCACGGAGCGATGCTCAATTTTCGGAGCAGTCACTGCATTTCATGCGTGACATGGTCGCCCGAGAGATGAGGCATCGAGGGCGAGGCCTATGTGATGCACGTGAAGTAGCACGTAAACCACTGAGCACTGCTCGGGTATCGAAGCAGTCGCTGCATGTCGTGCGTGACATGGTCGGCCAAGGGCCGAGGCATCGAGGGCGAGGCCCCCGTGATACACGTGAAGTGGCACGTAAATCACTGAGCGCTGCTCGATTATTGAAGCAGTCACTGCATGTCATGCATGACATGATCGGACAGAGTCCGAGGCATCTTAGGCACGAATTTTTAGATGCGCGTGGAGAGGCACGTAAACCAGTGACCTCTGCATGCTATTGATGGCGTGGTTGGACAGAGTCCGAGGCATCTTGGGCACGACCCTTCAGATGCGCGTGGAGTGGCACGTTATCCCCTGAACGAAGACTGCGGGGTTAGCAGTTCCTCGTCGGATGTTGTAAATAATATCGGAGCTCCAAAAGAGCAGAAAGTGAGGTTGACAGACGCGGAGTGCGTGTTCACCCTGGTCTCACCGATACATAGAACCTCTGTACAGAGGCGACG
>NW_020189809.1:505626-505820 GCF_900000015.1 Plasmopara halstedii
ATAGTGTCCTCCAGGACAGCTTCATCCAGAAGCGACGATGATTTAATCTCCTCGTTCGGTCGTATAATGACCGCATTGGCTAAATTGCCTGCCTTCAAGGCACCGCTAATCTCTTCGAAGGACATCTTGTCCAGCTCAAGAAGAGCAATCACCGCGGGAAGTGCCTCGAGGGTGACGTCGCCGTCTTCCTCCCC
>NW_020189809.1:505830-505999 GCF_900000015.1 Plasmopara halstedii
GCTGCGCCGCTGGTGCACGAACTCATTCGGGATGAGCTGTACGTGCGACGCGTTTCGGTCGTGCTTGCGACTCAGCATGAACCGATTCAGCATCGACTGCCACCGCTTTATGATCGGTGTCGGTATCGATACATGCTGCGTGTAGTGCCATAGACGGGAGAGTACCATC
>NW_020189809.1:506009-506103 GCF_900000015.1 Plasmopara halstedii
TACTCCATCCGAAAACATATCCAGATCAAAGCGTTCAATTGGCTCTTACTGAGCCTTGATAGCTTTGGTGAAAGGGACTTCGTCGAGCTTATTT
>NW_020189809.1:508299-508478 GCF_900000015.1 Plasmopara halstedii
CTTAAAAACGAACAAGTAATCGATGTAATGGTCAGTATCCTCAATGGAAAACTTTTATAATTAGTAATTAAATTGTGTTAGGGGCGGACTTGTAGATAGTAAGCTTAGCGAGGAAGCCCTCAATATTCACAAGCTATCACTGATTTTCGTGAGAAGATTAAGTCTTTCACCGCCCATGA
>NW_020189809.1:508488-510544 GCF_900000015.1 Plasmopara halstedii
GGTAGAGGTGGATCCATGACTCACCACAGCTCCACTGGGAGACGTGCGCGTAGCACTCGAGGTTTTCGACCTCCAATAGATTCACGGTTCGTGGTGTTCTAGTCATGCCATACCAAGGATATGGTCATGCCTTGAATCCAAATCTAAAACTAAGCAGCGTTCCACACGATCGACGTCAAGAAACTTGACACCGAGGTCCACAGGGATCCACGGCATAGTGACACAAGTCTCCGTCGCTAAGCAAACAGTGACGGTGTCAGTCAACCGCGCTTTCAGCACCTTAGCGTACAGCTGACTTCCTTCGATCGTGGAGCCTCGAGCATAATTGCCCGACGCCCCAAAATCGATCAGGATATTCCATGGCTTCTCACAAATCTTCACAATCGCCTTTACGATCAGCAAGATCGGCTTGCATACACATTGCGTGTCCAAAAGCTTGGGGCTCATCGGCTGAGCCCTGATGCCCTATGTGTCTTCGAGAACTCAGTTCTTCCCCACTTGGGTGATCCGTGCCTGCTGGGATTTGTCCTTTACCCGCGACAAACCAGACTGGCGAGAAGCAAACGTCGATTCGGTAAACCTTGGCGCGGCTTGCGCATATGAAAACCAGTCCGAAGGTAATCGGTGTCTCCACAGACAATTCACCGTCGGGTGTTTACAGGCTACCTGGCAGCTTTGAGCTCTCCATCCTCTTTCTCAGCATAGCTGAGGTTCATTAGCTCAGGTCCGCTTGACGAGCTCTGAGGCTGTGCATTCGAAGCAAGTCATGCCGACCAAGTTGAAATCGTCAATTAATGCCACATTTACCATTTCTTCAAAAGAAGACGGATGCACAAGGAAGAGTTCCATTCTGACCACGCCAGTGAGGAGGCTCTCCATAAAGACTGTTACTGTGAACGCCTCGGGGAGAGGATCTACTGCGATCCCGGCAATGAGAGTCCGCAACTCTAGGACAAAGTGCACCAATTCCTTCTTTCCCTGTAAACGCGATCGCACGCGATATGCGCTCTATACAAGAACCAGTAGCGGATCGCAATCCGCTGATCAAAGAGTACTGGAAAGTTTAGCCCAGGTGAAGAGACTCTTCCGTTCAAAATTGAAACTGTATATAATTGTTTAATTGCTGCAGTGGCGCTGCCTTGGCTTTGAGCTTTGAGGAAGTGTGAGTTAGGTCACCGATCTTTTGTTCTATAATCAGAACCAGTACGAGTTTAGCGGATTATTAACTCTTCGGTTTAAATTCAATAACTGATTTTTATTTATTTTCGATTTAAAATAACTGATTTGAGTTTACTTTTATCTGCGGCAAAACCGCCTAATTTTAAATGCATAGATTTATCTAAATATGTATAGTAAAATCTAAATCTAAAGACATGTATAACTACTGGCTATCCAGCCTCGTACTGTATTCTTGTTTGGGTGTGTGTCACACCAGATGGGCATGGTGTGACACACACACCTATTACAAGGGTATGTGTAACCCCGTTACCCTCTAAGAATGAGAACATTTACAGTTCCAATCGATTATTGCCTCAACGAGGTTTGCGTGTCCGTTAGACACTGCGTTGGACCGAAACGTACCCGAGGTTTGCGTGTCCGTTAGACACTGCGTTGGACCGAAACGTACCCGTGTGCGCTAGCGCACACGGGTAGAGCTCAACTTCGTCTTTTGCACGCGGTGCTATGTCGGACCATGTGTCCGCGGCATCAGAGATGTAAGTCCTAGTTTCGATGAGCCCGAGCGTCGTGCTCCGCGCACACTATCGATGACGAGTGACCTCGTAGGATGAGGAACTGGTCGACTACGAGTCTGACACTCCCTTTCCCGCATGGATTGACGAGGAAGGCGAGCTGCGCCAGGGGCGTAAGACGAGCCCTGCTCGCGCCTTGCGGACTCCATCTCTATTTCCTGACTCCTTGTCACTTGAAGGACGTGGTGTAATCACCAATGACCTCGACGGAGCACAGAGGCGGCAGCTGGGAGCTGCCCGTAAGGCAGCTCTGATGCGCGCCCAACCACGGTCGGTCATTGACCCTCGTGTGGAATATGGCTTCC
>NW_020189809.1:510554-511871 GCF_900000015.1 Plasmopara halstedii
TCCTGTAGACCTCGGAGTCAAGTTCCTTGACTTTGATAGCGTGGAACGCTGTCTTAGATTAGGATGCAAGGTATGACCTCATCCTATGAATGGCATGGTTGGAACACCATGATCCATGGATTGATTGGAGGTCAAAGACTTCAACGCGCACGTCTTCTGGTGGAGCTTTGGCGATTCATGAACCCACCTCTACTAGGAGACAAAAGCGCCATTGGCTAGAGCACTGGACCGAGACGGTCAACGTGCTAGACATTAAAATGTCCGAGCTGGTAGACTCCAGCGGTGCATTGGATAGGAGTCCCGAGCGTGGCTCGCAGGCTGATCGTGAAGTGGCACGTAACCCACTGAGCGATGCCCA
Organism: Plasmopara halstedii; assembly: GCF_900000015.1. Lineage (NCBI taxonomy): Eukaryota > Oomycota > Peronosporomycetes > Peronosporales > Peronosporaceae > Plasmopara > Plasmopara halstedii. The sequence continues at coordinate 510,913 of NW_020189809.1, forward strand.
AGTTTCGGAGCAGTCGCTGCATGTCTTGCGTGACATGACCAGCCAAGGGCCGAGGTATCGAGGGCGAGGCCCTGTGATGGACATGAAGTGGCACGTAAACACTGAGCGCTGGTCGAGTATCGAAGCAGTCGCTGCATATAGCGTGACATGGTCTGCCAAGGGACGAGGCATCGAGGGCGAGGCCCCCGTGATGCACGTGAAGTGGCACGTAAGCCACTGAGCACTGCTCTCGTTGCGAAGCAGTTGCTGCATGCCATTGATGGCGTGGTCGGACAGAGTCCGAGGTATCTTGGGCATGGCTTTTCAGATGCGCGTGGAGTGGCACGGTATCCACTGGACGAAGACTGCGGGTTAGCAGCTCTTCGCCAGGATGTTGTAGATAACATCGGAGCTCCAAAGGAGCGGACAGTGACGGTGACACCGGACGACGCGGAGTGCGTGTTCACCCTGGTCTCACCGAGACACAGAACCTCTGTACAGAGACGACGGCGACACCGTATGCTAGCTGCAAGACACCGAGTGTCAACCCTGATCCAGGGTGTGTCTACCGTAGACAATGGCGCACGATTATACACCCTCGTCAACGGTATGACGGGGGAGGAAGATGGCGACGTCCGCCTTAAGGCTATGCCTGCAGTAGATGCTCTTTTTGAGCTGAACGAGATGTCCCTTTAGGAGTTCGGCAGTGCCTTGAAGGCAGGCGATTTGGCCAAAGTGGTCATTTAACTACCGTATGAGGAGATAAACTCGTCATTGCTCCTGGATGAAGCTGTCCTGGAGGACTTCACGAGAGTGCTGAACGCACGAAGTGGATTGTCAATCCTATGATATCCCTTCGAACCGTATTATCCTTTAGCACGACGCAGGGATGGTACGTCCGAGCGAGTCCCCCCATTCGACTCCCACGTTTTGTGTTCGGAAGCCGAACGGCAAGTGGCGTATCGTTCACGCTTACAATA
>NW_020189809.1:511881-524752 GCF_900000015.1 Plasmopara halstedii
CGATAGATACGATGCACTGACCGTCAGCAACTTGTGCTGTACTGCTTAAGATTTTGCGCTTCAAACTCGTATAAAGCGATTTGCGTGGTGAAGAGGCAGAAAATAAACTTGGACATTTAGAAGTAGCTGCGTAGTTTTAAAGCGTGCCACGTTGTTGATCGGCATAAGTACCTTTTGTGAGTCTCAGTTCTGCATATCAAAAAAAACTGCTCAGTACTGATATTTGATATCAATTTGCGTTTTCACCAATAGCAATTCCAAAAAAGAGTAATTAAGCACACATAGATCACAACAAAATGTTGGTAAAGATACAAATTATTTTGACCGCACATTTCCAAAAAAACTCATATGGTTCGGTGTATGTTTGGGTAAAGTTTTTGAGAGATTGTGTTGCAAGAACAATATTTTGTGATATGTAAATATTCACATTGATATTGATATCAACAGTTTATGGCTATTTTCGAAGCAAAAACTACACAGCGTGAGTAAGTGCAATAAACTAAATTTTTAAAACACAGGCGTCAAAAGTCGCTTTATCGTTTATCTCGAGATGACGCACGAATGGCGGAAGTGATTAATGTAACGACGGACTTACTAGATTAATTTACATCTCAGGATGAAATGGATGCAATCACAAGAAACACAACATTAAGCTTTTTTCCAAGTTGCTTGTGTGCAAAGGCGACGACCTTCCAATTACCTCAGTGTCCGCGGCGATACCGACGATTACCAAGACACATGTCGGGAGTCTGTATATAACAAATTTATGCGGAGCCTGGCTAGAGTGTAAGTTCAACTCCGCAGCTTTGTTTGGAAGTATCCAGATTATCCACCAGAAAGTCTTCATTGCTTAAAGAATGTGCTGGCGATCAAGGTCATTTTCATTCTATGGTAGCTTTGGAATCTGCTCGAGCAGCAGCTTTGGATCCCTCAAGCTCTTTGATATATGGTGCGGGTCCCTACACGTCTTTTGGATGTCATCATCATTCTCCTCTCGTGTGTCTGGTTGTTACCTTTATGACGTTGACAATGGAAATTTTTGACGTGATGGCTCGATGGCGACTAAAAAGAAATTGCATTATTTTCATATTGAAGTTGGTGGCGTCGTTAGTGAGGGGTCGGTAAGACGCGAGGATTTTCTTCGTATTTTTTTTGGTTAATACGAAGTTATCGCCGTGTATGGGACGGTGTGAGGCTAACAATTTGGGTGAAAACGTGGTAAACTTTTTTTCTATGCTTGATTAACTGTGGAGAATTTATCGATATAATTGCTTTTCACTATTGCTTTTACGTTCGCAGTCAGAACCTCGGTCGCAATGGAAGGCACCTGGTTCGCTCTTATTAATGCTGCACTGTTCGTGATGCAAGCTATCGTGAACATCGTGTACGCCAAGCGGTTTGTGACGATAGCGCATTCTTACGAGACGCTCATTACTCCAGCAACTTATGCTCTGGTAATGTGGATTCTTGTGTACTCATTGCAAGCAGTGCTGGTTGTTATAGACGTTTTTGCACCTCGCTACTCGATGTTTGCCGACGCCAGCCAACCAGCACAAGTTCGCTCATTGTTTGGCGCAACATGCATCCTAAATACCATTTGGGTGTTTTTGTTCGTGTCGGACGACATGACCGGAGCAACTATAGCGATCTACTCATTGTGGGTAGCACTTCTCTTTCTCTATATTTGTGCAATAAGTGATCGAAATGCGCACGGGACAGGACATTTTGACTGGATGATGTATCTGTGCAATGAAGTTCCCATCTCGATGTATTTTGCTTGGGTGACTACTGTGGCTTTTACTCAACTGGCAATGTCCAACCAGCACTCAGGTCATGATTATTTGGGGCTAAAGACGTACATTTCGTATCTCTGCGCTATCATTACTCTAGGACTAGCGACTGCGCGATACGCACAAGACTTTCTTGTTGGTCTTGTAATTATATGGTACCTAATTGCAGTTTCAATTCGGCGTGTGCTATTCGTACCTTCAGCCCAGTGCATGGATATTGCCGTTCGCGCGTGTGCTGGAGAAGGGGCCGTCATTATCGCTGCTGTGCTAATTATTAACATTTGTCAGTCTTTTTTGAAAGAAAGGTAAGCTCGGTGGGTTGTTCGAATTGTATTTGACCCCTTAGCTAATTTGGATTGTTTGTTATATGTGGACAATGGAGTGTAGACATCCTCCAGCCTCAGGCATGGGTTCGGGGATGGCTGTCGTCGCGGGTGCCACCTACGGCTCCACCACTGCATAATAGTGCCGTTCCTGCCATTCCTCGAGCCACTGCACGTGTTTCAATTGCCGTACATTCGGCTACAGGGGTCCCACTCACATAGTATACATGATTTTAACAATTTCTTCCCATTAATTTAAGATAACACAATGAAGTTGGATCCAGTTGTTAAATATATTAGTTGATATTATCCAGTCAAATTGCTGCAAAAACTTTAAGATATATATATATTCTTAACTATTTCGCGAGCGTGACGTACTTAGATATAATTAACTTTGTCGTCGACGAGAACTGCTTCTGTGCTTATCATAATCGTCGTCAGATAAACTTTTTGATCGATGCTTGCGTTTACGCTTTCGTTTGTGCTTGCTTGTCTTTTTCTTTTGTCGATGACTACGAGCACATGAATCTGTGCCACTATCGCTACCCGATTCGTCTCGCAACGCTTTCTTCCATTTTTTAGTCCGTCTTCTCTCTGGTTTTGTAAATAAAGTCGCCAACATTGCGATTTCGGCAGCCTCGACATCTTCTGTACCAATTATCAGCCTCGACATCAGCATCAACATTCACGACTTAATAATCATGCAGCTTGCGGCCTGTCTTACCATCATCTGATTGCAGAATCGTAAAATCTTGTTCCGCTTGCATCTCTGTAGGCAACAATCCTTGCTTCAACACGTGGTCTTGCTTAGCCAACTTAAGTTTCTCTATTTCTGTCATGGGGTCCTCCCATCGCTGCCTCGTGGCATCTATCCATTCAAAACGTTACGTAATTCTCAGCACAACAATATTTCCCAACTGTTATTACATTCCCACCACTACCGTTTGGATTTTGGTCCCGCAACTTGCATTCTCTGTCTCCACTTAAATGTCCCCATTTACCGCATCGAATGCACCGCACGTTGCGTAGCCTAACTCCCATTGGATTGAAGTTAACCTTGATCGTCTCAGTATACTTGCCCTCTACTGGAGCACCTTTGAGTAAAGGGAAACGTTCCACTTGATCTTTGATCGTGAGCGTTTCCTCAGCTCGACGTCCAACATATCGCTCAAGCTTAGAGCGTTGCAGATCGCCTCGTCTTTCAGCTTTGCGACGAAATTCACGGACGGCTTCGTCCTCTTCGGTCTGTCTCTTTTTTTCAAGCTTTTCTTTTGCTTCCGAAAGTCCTGGGGGAACAGTGTACAGGAAACTCACCTGTGCACTGTCAGCGAGACGAGCGGCATTGACGTCCCCAGCTTCAGCAGCAAATTGTTGAACCCGTTGCAACTCGACTGCCTTGCGCAATTCCTTCGCCTTTTCAAGTTCACACTTTTCTCTTTCTTTTGCCTGCTGTTCCGCGACCACACGCGCTTCTGGTTGGCTTTGCTGGCTGGATGCCATGACTTCTGCCCCAAAAACTGCAGAGACATTTTTCATTTATGCAGAAATAACTAGTCTGCAATTTATCACATTTCTCAAGTACAGATTTTATCCAAGGTAAAAGGACATTAGAAAATTAAAATTTGGAAAAAGTCGGTAAGTTAAATTACAAATGTTCGGCGGCAGCTCGTGTAGCTTCAGCTTCGGCACGAAGGTAGATAAAATGGAGGCTTAATGTCACTATAAACTAACGTAGCAATTTGATTAGATTCGAACATTGGAGCCTGTTGTGGCAGAAAAGGATCGCTCGCACTTCTTTGTGGGTACTAGCACATTAAATCAACCCAACCAGGTATGAGGTACTTATTGAGCCTACCGACACTAGAACACACTCTTATGTTTGTTGTTAAGATATATTTGGTGGAAGTAGACGACAAAGGCAACAGCATTATCACACACCAGGTGTGCAATCACCCTGGGGAAGTACTGTGTCTGGTGCCGAGTCCTCACGAACGAGAGCTTTTGGTCACCTGCGGCAAGCAACAAGGTCAACGAGCAGAGGCTTCATTATGGAAGCTGCCAGATACGAGTAATTTAGAAGAAGAGAAATGTGCCGCTACAAATCTGAAGCAGTTGTCGGTGTTTCCTGCGCAGAAGCTGCCAGTGTCTGAGTATGAGCTAATTTGGCGGGATCTTGTAGACTCGAGCTGATATGATTGTGCACTGTAGATTTGCTTGGGACGCTACAAATACCACTTCAACGCTAGCTTCGAGTCATGAGACATTGCTTCGAACGTGGCAGCTAAATGAAGGATCAGTTGAAGCGCAGGAAAAGTTGGAGCTGGACGTTTCAATGATGGGAGACACTACGAAGAAAGGCGCAAGCGCATTGGTGTGGGACCCGCACCATGCCTTGCAACTAACTTTTGCTCTCGGTAGGAATGTGCACACGTGGGATCTCCGAGCAAAGCAAGAGCGCATAAGTGTCGAGGACGCGCATCCCACTGCCACACTGTCGCTCGATTTTAATCCAAATAAACCGCACACTCTTGCTAGTGGTGGAGACGATGGCAAACTCAAGTTTTGGGATTTGCGATATGCGCAAAAGCCGCTACTGGTGATGAACGCGCATTCGCACTGGGTGTGGAGTACAAAATATCATCCGCAGCATGATCAGCTGGTTCTCTCGGGAGGCTCCGATTCGACGCTAGCTCTGTGGCGAGTATCTTCAATTTCATCGTCACCTTTAGTGGAGCTGGATGAACGTGATCTAATGGACGAAACGGCTGACGGTGCCGCTGTTGCAGATGTGCTCATCCGACGTGTTGAAGAGCACGAGGATGCCGTGTACGCAGCTCGTTGGACAGCCGGTGGAGATGCGTGGATGTTCGTTTCCGTGTCGTATGACGGCCGCCTGGCTGTCAATCACGTGCCATCGACTGAAAAATACAAAATTTTGCTGTGACGTGTTGACAGCTACAACCTTTTAGGCATGCTAGTGTATATTTGTTTATTTTTATTTTGTTTAGTTCAGGATCTGCCAGGCTGTCTGTCGTTGTCTGTAACCGTCATATTACTCCTTGTGGTAATTGCTACTCATGGCTGTAATTGTTCTACGCAACTCCATTTCACGTCTAACTCATTCAGCTTTTTGCTTGCTTCGTTACAAAGCCGGTCTAAGTAATCCATCGCATGTCTGCTTCACTCATCCGTTCGCCCGCTTCACTGCGAAGCCCATCTAATTGTCACCTTAAACTCTAGCTCATCCGTGCATCAGCTTGCTTGCTTCGTTACGAAGCCAGTCTAAGTCATCCATTGCCTGTTGAAATCCTACCATATCCCCCTTACCAACACATTCTGCCACTCTTTGCGCTGCGGCAGCAAGCCGCTCCTCCAAGGAAGCTGTCGATGATGCCGAAGATCCCGTACCAGTACTCAAAGCAGAAGCCGCCACCGCTGCACCTGCAGAGGTGCTTGATGTTGCCCTCACTATTCCAGATCCAGGGGTGACCATCTTCTTGGTAGACGCCTTTGGTGTCAAGCGCGGCATACCAAGAAACCCAGGAGGCAGTGCTGTGGCTGGCACACGATCTCCCCTATCTTCCTTTTTGCTAGCAAGAAGGCGAGCGGCATTGCTCGCGCCGATTCCCAATGAGTTTTGAATAATCTCGTCCTTAACACGAGTTTTGTCTTCGTTGCTTAAACTGCCTCGTCGTGCTAATTCCGCTACTTTTCGAAGCCGTGCACCGTTCGGTGACATCATAGGCAAGCCATTGCCCTTTGTTGACGATGAGGCAGACGCCACTTCATCCTCGTCAGGTGTTGGCGGGGGAGGCGGCGGAGGAGGTATTGACAACGAAGAAAGTCCAACCTGTTGCTGTCGTGAAGCATTGTAAAAGGACACAAAGCTGCCCGAAATTTCTCTCGTATCATCATAGCCACCAGTAATTTGGACCACATCCTCATCAGTGTAATCTTGCGAGCTGGATTCATCGTTTATAGATGTTGATGAACTCATGTCTGAGACGGAATCCTCATGGATCTCATCGTCAGCTTCACCGTGACGTTCAGCAATCCCAGGCATGGCCCCAACCGTACCATAACTTGGATATCCTCCCTGCTCTCCGTTGTCGATATAAGACATGTCACGCGCAAGTTCAAGACGGCTTTTACTACGTCGACGAAATTTGAAGAATTCTGCAGCATTGCCGAAGCTGCCACGACGCGCAGTAGAGGGCAGAGGCGTGTTTACGGAAGAAGATGGTGAGCTTGATAGAATTCCAGACGGTGACGAAGGAGGCTGCGAGCCGTTGCCCCGACTTCGAGTTGATGACTGCAGAGAAAGTCCCGTTAATTGTGCAGCAGCTGCTGCAGCAGACGAGTTAAGCCCGTTTAAATTGGGGTCGGCGTCTGCATCTACTAGCTTTTTACGCCCAGTGTTCGTCTGAGGTGTATTGAGCACGGCCTCAGCTACTTGCCAAGGCACCGTCATTGATGGTCGTCTTGTAAGTCCGGGTGGAGGTGCAAGTAGAACATTTTGGTCTTGATTGATACCACCTCCACTATCACTTAGGGTGGTAGGCTCGTCCTTTGACGCGATGTTATAATATGAAGTTTGCTGATTATAAAATGTTGCACCTGTACTTGTTGGGGCGTTAAGCTTCTTGCTTCTAGCGGGCGGTGGAGACCACGACGGGAGGGCAGTGGATACAAAGCCGCCACTTTCATCCATCGGTGGTGGTGGAGGAAAAGATTCTTCGGCAAATTGCAACTGTGCGTTCCGCTTATAGATTGTATCCTTACCGGGATTACTGTGATCAGGATCCATTCCATAAGATAAATCGATATTATCACCACTGGTGTTAAGATCGTACGATGAAAAGTAGTCTTCTGGCGTGAGGCTGCTGGTATAAGAGTAGCGCGTGGGCATATCGTTCACCGAGTAATCGACATTGGGTAACTGTGAACTTTGAGATCGGCTGCGGTGGCCACGGTCCGAATTTAAATCACTTGATGGTTCGGAGCTAAGAGGTCCATGACTACGACTTAGATCGTTTCCAAAAGAGCTGTACTGTGCAGAGCCAAAATGCGTACTACTGCTGCTTCTAGTATGATAGGAGCGCTTGGGTGTATTTCCCGGCGTGAGCGACGTGCGCAGACCGTCACGGTACTGAGACTTGGTTGCATTGTTCAGCACTGCATTACTCACAAATCCCGTGACTTCATTGGCGTGTACCGGGACATTCTGTGACGCCACACGAAGCGCTGTAAGTTGCTTTAGCTCCTGCACTGACATGCCAGTTTTGGGAACAACTGGTGGAGTGGCAACTACCGCGGGTGTCGAAGTGGCGTTTACCACGGCCATGTTGAGTCTGGGCGTTGCTGGTCGTGAGTTAGAAAAGCTTTCAAGTGCCGATGTCTTGGGAGTTGCTGGATTAGATGCACCAGACTGCTGCATTCTCTTTTGCGTCAATCGTTTGAGATCTTCCACCGTCATGCCGCTTTTTATACCCATTTTAGCCCCACTCGTTGAGAATTTCTGAGCGGGCGGGCGAGCCGCGGGGATGACGCTACGGTAAGGAGCAGTAAGATTAGGATGAAAGATCGGCACTTTACTTTGCTGCTGCTGATACTGCTGATATTGGTATGGATTAAGCTGAGCTTGAGATTGCATTTGTTGCTGGAAGGCCGACATCTGCTGCTGAGACGTTGCCGCTTGCTGTTGCAAGTGACTTTGCTGTGAGCGCATGCCTCCTTTGCGGCGGTTCATGTCTGCCATGGTACAAACTCACTCACGACACAACACACCCTAAGGGAGGCTCGCGCTCTGCTGCTGAAGCCTTGGTTAGTGTCTCTTTTTTTCTCGACTCGAATAGTGACTGAGCTTAGAGACTCCACATTCCTATCATACCGATCTCCGTACCGGTAAGTATGCCGAAAATGTATGTGATAAATAGGGATATAATAGAGTATAATGCTGATTGTCATGTGTGGGAAGAATGTGACCTTTCATGATCGCACTTTTGATAGTTTTTTCATGGGAAAGAAGAGCCGACGGCAACGATTGAGTACAAAGAAACCTCCACTTGTGACTGACCACACAATGTCGCATGCTGTAGATATGCAGCATCTCAAGCTAGATCCGCGAGGAGACGGGATGTATAGCGGCACATTTCGCTGGCTTGAGTCCAAAGAGTTTCCGCTCCTTCCGCCGTTTCCGAATCGCTCAGTAGATTTGTCTTGTGGCTGGAAGGAATTTCTAGTCTCTAGAAGTTCCCCTAACAGCAATGCGGACCTTGTGGCCAAGGCTGTGAACGATCCATCAATGTTGGATGCACTAAGCTTTCCCATAACGTTGCTGCATGTATTGCAACAGCTAGAGCTAAGCGTGGACTCTGATTTACGTGTCCTAATAATTGGATCCTCCCGAAAAGCAGAGCAGCGCGTATTGCGCATTACAAATTACTGGAACGAAATTTCTTCTTTCTTTGCTAAAGCAAAGGTCACGCTGTTTTTTATTGGCCCTGAAGTCGACGAGCCAGACGCGGACAGAATCAATAACGCTTTGCCCTTCAATCTTAAAGTTCATCATTTTAAAGGAACATTTGGAAGCTTTCAAAAATCGCAACTGTACGGCGAATGTGCGCCTCAGGCATCCGTCATTGTAGGATACAACACAGGTTTTGGCAATTTTGTGGACTCGCATCGGCACGAACTGCTCTTTAGCTGGCTACCGGATCTCTACCGTATTGCAGAGTCAAACATTCCGGCAATTTTTACCTGTGCTAATGACTACGCAGACATGAATGGAGAATTTGCAGTACAGTCACGTATTATAGGCGCTAAGATGTTGTTGTTGCCCAAACAAAATCCGTTCAGTGCCGCATCGCACTTTCACGAACAAGGACAGCAAGAGACGGCCTGGTCGCGTGGAAACAGCTTCGTATACGTCGTGTGCGGAATTGACGAGACACGTCGATGTGATATTAGAGTTGGAGATGTAGATGCGTTGCAGGAGCTATTGAACACAGAAAAGGACATTTGCCTGCGAGACAAGCTGGGCCGCCACTTTTACAAGGGTATTGTGCTTACAAAGGATCAGGCGGCAAGGTGCAAGGCTCTTCATAGCCATTCTTTTGCATAATCCAAAGCGTCCAAATCGAGACACTGTGGTTTGAAATGATATTAGGTCATTTAGACATGCGATATGTTGCACTCATCCACGTTTTAAGGTTAAAGACTGAATAGCAACAATTTCGTCTGGACCAGAAAAGGAATCCTTTTTTAGGTTGGTTAGAGGGGCTAAATCTTTGTCAAAATATGTGATATGGACGACTCAAAGACTGACCAGCTTACTGGCAAGACATAAGCTTTGACTTCATGCTGGATTATTTGGTTTTCATATTGGACGTAATGGTCGAAGTTAAATCTGAATTAATTTGAATATTTTGATTATAAACCTCGACTTCGCTGACCTTCAATAACTTGTCCAAGAGCTTCTTTACTGTCCTTGATCCAATGTTTGCTGCATCAAGGGAGATCAATGAATTCTGTGTTCAATACGACTTTTGCTCAATTACTAATCTTAGCTTACATACGTGCAGCAAGCAATCAAATGTTCGATCCTTCTTTTTTCATCGTCCTGAAAGCAATATCTTTTGCTACTGAGCGCGCGATCTTCTCACCACGAAGTAATTCCAAAAGGGTCACAGCCATGGCGATGACTGTTGCCGGCCCTTTGCTCGTCACGCAATTTTCCGTTATAACCACATCATCATCAAAGTACAGATCACTCATGATTAGTTTGTCTGCAGGATCACCAGCCATCGGACCTTCAACTAGCGCATTATGAAAAAGCACTTCGTAGGTAGCTTCACCAACTGCTGCATAAAGTTTCTTAGCAGTCTTTTGCTTTTTCAGTAGTGTCGTTAGCATCCGACAAGCACCTAAAGTCTTCGCTCCAGGTCCACCGGGCACCGCAATGACATCGTATTCTTCATTGACGCAGAACTCGAGCGGCTTGTCTGCTTGCACACCTGTACCTTTAGCGAGCTTGATGATGTGGTGAAGGGATCCGCCAACATTTGCCACTGTAACACGAACCCCACCACGAGCGAGAATATCGCACAGTGCCGCCACTTCAATCTCTTCACTGCCCATGGTCTACACATTTGTCAACAACATTGTAAGATACAAAGTTTGTTTTCTACGATGCTAAATTATAAAAATACTTGCAATTGGAACGAGCGCCGTGGGCTTTGGAGTCACGATTTCACTAATTGCTTGAGCGATTCGAGCCATGTTTAGTCAATCTTTCTCGTATGCAATAAAAAAGAGTGCGATCTCTTCGTCTTGAGGTCAATGGCCTCGTTGAAGTTCACTTTGGCTATTCCCACATGTCCTTTATTTTAACGGTGTTGAAGCTGCGAATGCTCCGCGTTGATTAACTCACAACTTTATCGACACGAAAGTGGCAAACATGCTGGCTGGTAGTACCGCGTACGTTCCGTTAGGCAATGAATACCTTCCTGTCCAAGCGCTACCACATGTGAAGCCTCGCGCTTTGATAGTGGTAGCTGATGGCAGTGAAGAACTTGAAACGTTGGTCTTGTCCGATGTTTTAATCCGTGGAGGTCTTCATGTCACTATTGGATCGGTTGGGCGAACCCAAAACAACATTATAATGGGCAATCATGGTCTGCGCATTCTAGCCGAAAAGCCTATTGAAGAGTGCAGTTTCGAGAATTTTGAGATTCTTGTATTGCCTGGGGTGAGTTTATCAATGAACAAGCTGCTTATTGAATGGTTCGAACTAATGGTCTGCTTTGTGCTTGTAAAGGGCGATGGAGCTAGCCACTTGCGGGACTCGGACCTTGTAATTAAAATGTTATTATGGCAGAAACAGGCTGGACGCTGGATTGCGGCATGTTCTTCGGCACCCGCGGTGGTACTTAACCCGCATGGGTTGCTAGGTGAACGAGCTACCTGCTCAATTGCAAACGAGCCCGAAATGACGCGCGAATTTGTGAACGAAGATGTTGTCGTGGATACTCGCTGCGTCACATGCCAGGGCCCGGGTGTAGTGCTGAAATTTGCTCTGACGCTGGTCAAGCTTCTTAACGGAGAACACGCAGCTAAAAAAGCTGCGACGGAACTTCTGTATCCTTGGCCTTAGTGTGAACCACTCGGCATGTACTTACAAACGATGATGTGGTCAGGTAAGGATTATTGAGTCGAGATTGATATGATAACAAATACATTATTCTATTCTTTCATAGACATTGAGAATGTAAATGATAGAAAATGAACGGTATGTAGAGATATCAGCGCACAACTAACAGATAGGTAGCACCACGCAACACTTGGTACTAACTTCAATCTCTCCAACGCCTACATAGGAACTTCTCACACTATGGATACATGATGTCCTTGTCGAGCAATTTCTTGAGCGATTATAATTATAATTGGGAATGGTGGCCTGCAGGGCTTAGTAGCTGCCATGCTAGTGTGATCGGGGCGGTCTATCTCGAACTAGCAGTAAATTCATGAGTAGGAGGGCGAGCTGGACGTACATACGCGGCACGACACCACCCAAATGTTTTTCATCATGACCGTATCTTTGAATAATTGGGGACAGCAAGATAATTTAAAGATTCGCAGTAAATTCATTTCAGTGACAAATGGTGTCTTTAGTAAGAAAATTGGAATGTAAGACAATTAGCTACATTAAAGACTCTTGGTTCCGCAACTACTTAAAATGTACGAGCCCAACCTCTGTGCGTTTATTACGAAAAACTCCTTTGAGTCAATACTTCCTCTGCGTAAAAGTGCGCGGCAATGCCGTTGCGCTTGGAAGTACTTGCAGTCATCCCCACGACTGAGTCGTGCTATGACTTTAGAGTATGTGGTGAGATGTACAGTGCTGGCCAAAAATGTGTAGCCATGACTAACATTTACGTCAATTCTCAGCGAAATATCCTAAAACCGTGTAGAAACGCAATTGAGACAAAGCACTTTAGGAGCATATCTTTTTTTTCACAGACGATTTTTTTTTGCGGAGATCAAGAAGTGACCATCACTCTGACCCTGGACTGTATTACGAACTGTCCCCAGAATAGTTAGTCATGCTTCCAAAACGTCAGCCAATAGCACGTAGAGGCATTAAAAATGCAACATACCGATACAATATCCGTGCGTCTTGCGATGAGGACACTAGTACAAGTTTTTTGATCTTCGAGTGAAGTATAAAGACTTTGGCAGTGTGAACCGTTTTCTGTTCTGGACCTTGATTCAAAATACGATCGTATCTTTGGTGTGGTGTGCCTAAAGCCATGTGCCATGAGTTGACCACAAGTCAACCCACCCAACATGTTAGGTGCCACGCACTTTTCTCCAGTGGGTCTCTTTTGAGTCCGAAACTTACCTACGCCAGAAAGTACAAACGCTTCAGGCGCGAGAACGATGCTGTGATAGCTCTCATGCAGAACATTGGTTTTCCTCAAATCGGTAGCAGTTACATACTTCAGTTCCGGTATTGACCTTGAAAAGAAAATCAAGAGTGTGTCACTGTTCATGTAACGGGGTTACACATACCCTGGTAACAGGGGGGGGTGTCACACCAGATGGGCATGGTGTGACCATACCCAAACAAGAATACGGTACGGGGCTGCCATAGTGTTGCGCGTTAAGGAAGCGTAACTTAGGTCACCGACCTTTTGTTATATACTTAGAACAAGTACGAGCTTAGCGGATCGCAATCCGCTTACTCCAAGAGTAATT
>NW_020189809.1:524762-525126 GCF_900000015.1 Plasmopara halstedii
TACCGGACCATCAGTCTAGCTCTACTCAGGGCTCTGCCCTCCGTCCCCCTCTCGGGTGCAGCCGGAAACATACAGTCCGCAGGGTAAAGCCCAACTTCCGGTCGGCTAAGGTGGCTTGCGATGAGTGGGTCTGTGAGGCGGCGGGGTGATTTGAGGCCGTGGTGAGGTGCCGTGGTCGCTTGCGCAGGAGTCGGAAAATTGGGAAATGACACGTGGCTGAAAAGCTTCCAAAATAACCTTTCAAAATATATAACCTCTCATTTTTGCATATCCTGCATATCCTTTAGAAAAAGTATAATTTTATGCAGGATCGCGCACATTTGTGATACCTGGAAAGCGTTCAACAAAGTCACCAAACACCGGA
>NW_020189809.1:525136-525210 GCF_900000015.1 Plasmopara halstedii
ACGGTAAGCTGGCCAACGGCGCAGCTGCATTTGGAGAGGGATTCACCTGTTGACACATCTCACGCGTCCGCACA
>NW_020189809.1:525220-525346 GCF_900000015.1 Plasmopara halstedii
GCCCCGTGTGCTCGAACAAATGGGTTGTGGTTCAAAATTTACAAAGTGGGTGCAATTGCTATACACCAATTCACAAGCCCACCTTGTCATCAACCAAAACATCCAGCCAGCATTGTATCCGACAAG
>NW_020189809.1:525356-526396 GCF_900000015.1 Plasmopara halstedii
TAAGGTCCGATAAACCGTGGACGAAGCTTCGTCCGAAGATAGCAGAGGCTACATGTGTACGCAGGTTTTTAGAACTCAATAAAACCAGGTCCCCGACCTTAAACCTTCCCACTTTGTCTCTCCCTTTTTCATCTGCATTTTCTTTTTGCAGGGCTTGGCATTCAGCTATCGCATCGCGAACGTGACGTAGGACACTGAGTCCGGTAGACAAAAAGTCATCGACTTCTTCGCGGATGGTGAGGGAGCTGACATCAGCTAGCCGTTTGGCTATTCCTCTCCCACCAAGCCTTGAGCCATGGGATGGCAGCGTCAGCGGGACGCGAGGGTGAATCAGCCTGTTCACATAGAACCGCGTGTAGCCGGTAGACGAATGCACTGCATTGCTCAGTGCAAACTCTACGAGTGGCGACATGGCGCTTAAGCGCCTCGGCGTCTCAGCGCAGACGCTACAAAAAACGTCTTCGATGACTCGATTCACCCGTTCGGTTTGACCATCGGTCTCCGGATGATCCGCTGTCGACATATCTAACTTGGTGCCGAGCACCTTAAAGATAGTCGATCAAAAATTTTCTGTGAAAAGGGGGTCTCTATCAGAGACAATCGACTCTGGGAGTCCGTGTTGACGGAAAATGCAATACACGAACAGCAATGCTGTACCGACTCCGTCGATGGTGTCTGGCACCGCCGCTTAATGAGCCATCTTGCTCAACCGGTCGACAAATACCACGACACCCATGTTGCCCGCCGAATCTTTCGGCAGGCCCATTACAAAGTCCAAATCATGGATTGATAGCACCCAGTGAGTACTGGTAAACTGGCCAGCGGCGCAGCCGCATTTGGAGCGGGTTTCAACCGCTGACACGTCTCACACGTGCGCACATAGGTGCTTGTCAATTTGTACAGCTTGGGCCACCAATAGTGGTGACTCAGAGAGTTGTACGTTTTCTCACGACCGTGATGACCACTGAGTGGCGTGCCGTGAGCCTCATAGAGGATGCGGTATTTTAAATCCTCATCATGAGGAACCACAATTCGTGGTG
>NW_020189809.1:526406-527757 GCF_900000015.1 Plasmopara halstedii
GACCGATTAAGGTTGTGGCCAAGCGGGGCCTTGCGTATACGCGAAACTTTCCCAAACGGATGCGCACCCACCCGGTGATTCACGTGGTTTGCTCAAGCCGTACCGGGATCCGGCGCATGTGAGCGCGGAACCGTTGGCGCCAGAGCGGATCCCACGGGCCCTCGACCACCCAGAAATGGAACCAGCACCTGGTTCTGAGCACGGAGTGCAACAACCTCCATCTCCAATGGAGCCAAGCACCCCTTCGTTGCCTGCAGCGACGCATTCGCCTGATCCACGGCTATGAGTCACTCTGACAGAGCGCGGTAGTCCTCAAGGCGAGGCAGCCGTTGCATGACGCGCTCTAAATCATCTAGAGCGTCCGCACAGCGATATGCTACTTCAGCATGGCGCTCGGTGGAGCTCCGATCACGAAGGATCTCATCCTCAAGGGCTCGAAGAGCATCGCGAGTTGGACGGCGGTCGACCCGGTCGTCACCGGCCGCCACCGACCCTTCTCGATGAGAGCGGGGAGGTCCACTGCCACGTGAAACGTCTAGTGAGACGACGTCGTCACCAGGGTCAGACCCAGTATCTGGTGAAGTGGCGGGGATATCCCGACTCCGAGACTCGTGGAAGTTTGAGACGCCACTTCGGCAAGATTGCCCAGACGCCGTGGAAGCTTTTGGTCAGAAAGATGAGGACACCCCGCGCTTCCCGGCAATAGCCAGGAAAGTAGAAGGGCCATGAACCGAGCTCAAGCGGTGACTCTGAGCTCTTGCGATCGAAGCCACCGAGCTCGCGGGGGCGTTCGGGGTTGACCCATACGTCGCAGGGCGACAATCCAAAGATAGTCGACGGCGTGCCTTGAGTTTGGCAAACTTAAATCGGAGGTGTCGCTCCACACGCACGTCCCCCTCCTTGTGGCTCAGCTGTAGGTTACACAGTGATAAAAGTTTCCGGTGCCGTTGCACCCAACGCTCAAAGAGCGCATCGTCATCTGTAGCGCTATCGCCAGGGGTGAGCACTACAGGTATTGTCCGCATTGTGGGTACACGAGAGCCACCTCGTTGAGCACTCAGACGAGTGCGATAAGCTTCCAGCGGAAATTCTTGTGGAACCAAGAAACGATCTCGAAGAGCCTTCCGTTTGGCAAGTTCATTTTCGGTTTTGACCAAGGCCCGTTGATGTGGACGCGTAACGATCAAACTTCCGCGTCCTTCGCTTCCAAAGCGGGATCCGCTGGGCGGAAGCCATGTTCCACACGAGGGCAATGACCGGCCGTGGATGGGCGCGCCTCGGAGCCGCCTTATGTAGCAGGTCTTGGCTTTCAGCCATCGCATCGCGAACGTGTCGTAGGACACTCAGTCTG
>NW_020189809.1:527844-528304 GCF_900000015.1 Plasmopara halstedii
ATATCCTTCCTAGGAATTGGCGTTTGTGCCGGAATGGTGGCAGCGTTGGGCTTATCGTAAGCATGAACGATACGCCACTCGCCGTTCGGCTTCCGAACACAAAAAGTGGGTGTCGGATGGGGAGACTTGCTCTCACGCACCATCCCTGCGTCGTGCTTCGCATGGAAAAAGGCGTCAATAACGTCGCACTGCTCCTTGGACAGAGCCCATTGGCGTGTTACGCAATACTTGGTTCCCGGAATCAGGTCGATCTCATGACGCACACCTCGGTCCGGAAGTAGGACCGAAGGCGGGTCTTTGGAGACGACGTCTCGCAATTCTTTTATCAAAGGATAGTACGGATCCAAGGGATTCCGTAGGATCGACTCGTGCGTTCAGCACTTTCTTGGTGTCTTCCAAGAGAGCTTCATCCAGAAGCGATGACGAGTTTATCTCCTCGTCTGGTCGTACAATGACCACT
>NW_020189809.1:528314-528407 GCF_900000015.1 Plasmopara halstedii
AACAGCAACGCAGGTCTTCAGCGCCGACGTGTTTTCAGGGTAGAAGCCTTCAAGCGCACGTAGAGCTTCCAAGTCATCGAGCAGGTGACCCTG
>NW_020189809.1:528417-528815 GCF_900000015.1 Plasmopara halstedii
AGGCACTGCCGAAGTCTTCAAGGAACATCTTGTCCAGCTCAACAAGAGCATCTGCTGCAGGCATAGCCTCGAAGCGGACGTCGCCAATTTCCTTCCCCGTCATACCGTTGACGAGGGTGTATGACTGTGCGCCATCGTCTACGGTAGACACATCCTGGATCAGGATCGACGCCTGGCGTCTTGCTGCCAGCATACGGCGTCGCCGTCGCCTCTGTACAGAGTTTCTATGTCTCGGTGAGACCAGGGTGAACACGCACTCCGCGTTGTCGGGTGTCACCCTCACTTTCCGCTTCTTTGAAGCTCTGATGTTATGTACAACATCCGACGAGGAACTGCTAGTCCCGCAGTCTTCGTCCAGTGGATAACGTGCCACTCCACGCGCATCTGAAGGGCCGTGC
>NW_020189809.1:528825-529611 GCF_900000015.1 Plasmopara halstedii
GTGAGTCCTTCGGCAGGCCAAACACAAAGTCCATACTCATGAACTGCCAACATCTGGAGGATACCAGCAAACTTGCCAGCGGCGCCGCTGCATTCGGAGAGATTTACACCCTTTTACACGTCTCACTATCGTCGCGTCCATTTGTACAGCCTGGGCCACCAGTAGTGGCAACTTACAGAGCTGTAAGTCCTCTCACGACTTAGATGACCGCTGAGTGGTGTGTCGTGGGCCTCATTAAGGATGCGGTATTTCGAATCCTCATCGTGAGGAACCGCAATTCGTGGTATATCCGTCGAATCAGTGCTATAATGCAGCAACCCGTCAGCGCTACACACATACCATCACCGCGGCGCGGCGCGGATTAAACCCTTCACTGACAACGTCACCGTCGTGACATGAGCAAGCTCATAATTTGCTCTTCGTGACGACGCATCAGCCAAAGCATTCTGCTTTCCTGGCTTATAACTGACCGCGCAGTTACATTCTGCGAAGAATAAGAGCCACCTGGCCATCCTCTGCGAGAGGTGAGACGACTGAGTCGATGTGCATAGTGACGCATGATTTGTGTAGATCACAAACAGTTTAGAGCCAAGCAGGTGCACCCTGAGCTTGACAGGTGCATACTTCATCGCAAGTATTTCCTTGTCCTGGATTGGATATTTCCTGACCGCAGCCTTAAGCTGGCGAGATTCGAACGCGATCACCCGATCTCGCCCCTTGGGGTCTGTTTGCAGCAGTGCACAGCCGATGGCAAAGTCCGAAGCGTCACAGACGATGCTGAAAAGA
>NW_020189809.1:529621-530293 GCF_900000015.1 Plasmopara halstedii
AACCGCGCTTTCAGTGCCTTAGCATACAGCTGACTTCTCTCCATCGTGGAGCGTCGAGTATAATTGCCCAACGCCCCAGAATCGATGAGGATCTCGAAGCCCTTTACGGTCGCCTTTACGACCAGCAAGCCCGGCTTGCACACACGTTCCGTGTTTAAGAGCACGGACCTCTTCGGGGCTGGGCCTTGCTGACCTATGCCTCCCTGAGGCTCAACAGAACTCAGGTCTTCCCCAGTAGGTCGCCCCGTGCGTACTGGTTGGTGTCGTTTCCCCGAGACGAACCAGACTGGTAGTAATTTGGGCGATGGGGTCGAAGAACCTTGACGCGCCTTGCGCAGGGGGCAACTGTTCCGAAGGTGACGGGTGTCTACACAGTCAAAACACCGTCGAATGTGTGTATGCTGCCCGGCAGCTCGGAGCTCTGCTCCCTCGTTATCAGCATAGCTGAGATCCATGGGCATACGCCCGCTCGACGAGCTGTTGGAATGTGCATTCCAACCAAGTCGTGCCGACTAGAAATTGAATTCGGCATTCAATGCCACATTCACCGCCTCTTCAAATAAGGACGGATGCACACGGAAGACTTCCATTCTGGCCACGCCAGTGCGGAGGCTTTCCATAAAGACGGTCACTGTGACCGCCTCCGGGAGGGGATCTGCTGCCATCCCGGCA
>NW_020189809.1:530313-530942 GCF_900000015.1 Plasmopara halstedii
AGGGAAACGTAGCTCCGACCGAAGTGCCGAACGTCAGTGCCCATTCTCGCGCTTGACCACCGAGCTTGGAGATGGCTAGCGCCACGCGCTGTTGCTCGGTTTGGAGCATGGCGGATGCGATGGCCATCTCGACCTCTCTCACCCAGAGCAGGAGATTCTTTCCATCCCTCCCCTCAAAGACCTTAACGCTAACTATGAGCGGCTTAGGTCGGGGGAAGTCTTCCGTCACCGACGGTGGCGTCATAAACGCAAACGATGCAGACATCTTCTGCTCCAGGTGCTCTAGCAGCGCGTTTTCGTAACTCGAAAACGCCTCTAGACAGGCACCGATTGCCTCGGGTCCTTGTGTTACAAGGTGTTGCACGCCCTCAACGCCAAACAAGGACATCAGCTTGTCAAACCCGTCCTGCATGCCCTGGGGCAAAGAGAAAAATTCATCCATCCTTATAGAGGATCAGTCAAAACGACACATGTGTAGATTGACTACAAGTGCTACCAAGTGCAGCGGGGCTGCCGTAGCTAAGCGCTTAGGGAAGCGTACTTTAGGTCATCGACCTTTCGTTCTTTACAAGAACCAAGTATGAGTTAGCAAATCGCAATCCGCTTACTCCAAGAGTAATTATTGCCTT
>NW_020189809.1:530952-531101 GCF_900000015.1 Plasmopara halstedii
TGACCGCCCTCGGGAGGGGATCTGCTGCCATCCCGGCAATAAGACTGTGCATCTCTTGGACAAAGACCGCCAATTCATTGTTGCCCTGATAGGCGGCAAGGAAACGCGATCGCACGCGATATGTCTGATTAGGCGGCGAGAACACTCGT
>NW_020189809.1:531392-532024 GCF_900000015.1 Plasmopara halstedii
ACTCGACCTCTCTCATCCAGAGCAGGAGTTTCCCCCATCCCTTCCCTCAAAGACCTTAACGCTCACCATGAGCGGCTTAGGTCAGCGGAAGTCATCCGTCACTGACGGTGGCGTCATGGACGCAAACGATGCAGACATCTTCTGCTGCAGGTGCTCTAGCAACGAATTTCTTGAAAACTCCTCTAGACGCGCACCTATGGCCTCGGGGCCTTGTGCTACAAGGTGTTGCACGCCTCAGGGCCAAGCAAGGACATCAGCTTATTAGGCCCGTCCTGCATGCCCTGGGGCAAAGAGGAGAATTCCTCCATCCTCACAGGATCAGTCTAAACGACTCAGGTGTAGATTGACTACAAGTGCTACCAAGTGTAGCGGGGCTGCCGTAGCTTAGCGCTTGAGGAAGCGTACTTTAGATCACCGACCTTTCGTTCTTTACAAGAACCAAGTATGAGTTAGCGGATTGCAATCCGCTTACTCCAACAGTAATTATTGCCTTCCCAAGGCTAATTGACTCTTCGGTTTAAAATCTAAAACTGAGTAATATTTATTATTTATCCTAATTTTTAAAAGTTTAAATTTTCCTAAATATACTAAATATATATAGTAAAATCTAAATACGTGCATAACTACTGGCT
>NW_020189809.1:532651-532767 GCF_900000015.1 Plasmopara halstedii
GGAGTTTCAGCTGCTTATCCGTTGTTACCCACAAGTCTGTTCGGAGCTTATCGAGCTATTTATGCCGATCGGTTAAAGACTCTGTGGTTTTGATGAAGAGTGGTTCTGGTACGCGT
>NW_020189809.1:532777-532875 GCF_900000015.1 Plasmopara halstedii
TCGAGGAGTAACTAACCCAGTAGTCCAGTCGATATCCGGATTTTGCTCACGAAGCCACATCATGCCTAATACAACATCCTTATTCTCCGGGATGGGCA
>NW_020189809.1:533516-533696 GCF_900000015.1 Plasmopara halstedii
GATGCCCGGCCAGAACGGAAGATGAGCTTGCCAAACGGAGAGCTCTTCGAGCTCGTTTCTTGGTTCCACAAGAATTTTCGCTGGAAGCTTCTCGCACTCGTTTAAGTGCTCAACGAGATGGAACTCGTGTACCCGCAATGCGGACAATACCTGTAGTGCTCGCCCCTGGCGAAAGCGCTA
>NW_020189809.1:533706-534153 GCF_900000015.1 Plasmopara halstedii
CGGATTGTCGCCCTGCAACGTATGGTTAACCCCTAACCCTCCCGCGAGCTCTGTGTCTGCGACTGTAAGAGCCCAGGGCCACTGCTTAAGCTCAGCTCATGGCCTCTCTACTTTCATGGCTATTGCCGGGAAGCGCGGGGCATCTCATGACGCGAGGCGTCCTGATCTTTCTTATCAAAAGCGTCCACGGCGTCCGGGCAATCTTGCCGAAGTGGCGTCTCAAACTCCCACGAGTTTTCGGAGTCGGGATATCCCCGCAACTTCACCAGATATTGAATTTGACCCTGGTGACGACGTTGTCTCACTAGACCTTCTACGTGATAGTGGACGTTACCGTTCTTATCGAGAAGAGTCGGTGGCGGGCGGTGACGACCGCTTCGACCGTCGTTCGGTGACTCGTGATGCTCTTCAAGCCCTTGAGGACGAGGTCCTTCGTGATCGGAGCTC
>NW_020189809.1:534163-534258 GCF_900000015.1 Plasmopara halstedii
TTTGAGAGAACTATTTTAATGGACGATACCGCTGTTTTTTTTAGGATCCACGAGATACAACCGTCGACATCACCGGAGCACGCCATGTTGTACTC
>NW_020189809.1:534283-534454 GCF_900000015.1 Plasmopara halstedii
ATAAGTGCCACCAGCGAGATATTGCCATGTGCGTTGTGCCTGGAGGCTTAACACCCTACCTCCAAGCTGGTGACATTGATATTTACAAGGTTTTCAAGGACAATTAATCGGGTTTAATCGGCCAATGGAAGCATTCAGCGGCCGTTGAATACACCCCACGCGGCAATCCCC
>NW_020189809.1:534464-534727 GCF_900000015.1 Plasmopara halstedii
TGTGCACTACAAGGCTGCTCGTTTACAACTCAGTCTGCTCTTCACTTGTTACGCAGCGTAAGTAACGGCATTGTATCGAACACTTGTTGCGATTATAAATTTTGATAAGCCGTGACTTTTGCTTCCACACGCAGTGTCTAGCTAACTCTATCATACGTAAGCACGTCGTCAGTTCCATTAGAGCGGTAAATGGGTATCACAGTTGTTGTCAGTGTAATGACAGTTTGCCATCATCTACCACTGTAGGAGTGCACTACAAGGCT
>NW_020189809.1:541880-542065 GCF_900000015.1 Plasmopara halstedii
TCACAGTACGTGCACTGGCGAGGCTCACGCTCTGCACTAAACGCCTTTGCTTCTTCTCCCGTCTTGATCACACTAGCCTTCGAGCTTTGCCTCTTGATATGCTCGTTTGTCAGTACCTTCACCACATCTGCGTTCTGAGCTCCGTGTTGCTGATCTCCAGATTTAGTACAACATTTTCGTAGCTC
>NW_020189809.1:542075-542394 GCF_900000015.1 Plasmopara halstedii
GAGTCTGCATCTGAATATCCATAAAAGTCAACCTTGTTGCCGGGCTTGAAACAAATACCAAACGACTTAGTCCCTTGTAGATAGCGATAAATACTCTTAACCGCATTCCAGTTTTCAACTTGCGGGTTCTCCATGAAGCGTGAAACGTATCCCACAGCAAACGCAATATCTGGGCGTGTCGCTGTCATCAAGTACATAAGGGCACCCACAGCTTCGCGAAATGATGCTTCAATCTTGGTGGTTGCACTGCTTCGAGTTAGTTGAGTGTTCAAATCCATTGGACTAACCACAGCTTTGCAGTCCTTCATGCCAAAGCGCT
>NW_020189809.1:546301-546561 GCF_900000015.1 Plasmopara halstedii
TGGCAATTATGCTCGACGATGGAAAGAAGTCAGCTGCATGCCGAGGCGCTGAAAGCGCGGTTGGGTGACATCGTCACTGTTCGCCTAGCGACGGGAACATGTGTCACGGTCCCGAAGGTCTCTGTAGACCTCGGAGTCAAACCCCTTGACTTTGATAGCGTGGAACACTGTCTAGTCTTAGACTTGGATGCAAGGTATGACCTCATCTTAGGAATGGCATGATTGGAACACCATGAGCCATGGATTGATTGGAGGTCAAA
>NW_020189809.1:546571-547340 GCF_900000015.1 Plasmopara halstedii
AACAGCGCGTAGCGCTAGCCATCTCAAAGTTCGGTGGTCAAGCGCGAGAATGGGGACTGACGTGCGGCACTTCGGTCGAATCTGCGTTTCCCTCCTGGGCGGAGCTGAAAATGCAGCTCTCACGAGTGTTCCCGCCGCCTAATCAGGCATATCGCGCATGATCGCGCTTCCTTGCCGCCCGACAGGGCTACAAGGAATTGGTGAACTTTGTCCAAGAGATGCGAACTCTGATTGGCGGGATGGCAGTAGATCCCCTTCCGGAGGCGGTCACAGTGACCGTCTTTATGGAAAGCCTCCGCACTGGCGTGGCCTGAATGGGAGTCTTCCGTGTGCATCCGTCTTTGTTTGTAGAGGCGGTGAATGTGGCATTAGATGTCGAATTCAACTTCAAGTCGGCACGACTTGGTTGGGATGCACACTCCAACAGCTCGTCAAGCGGGCCTGTGCCCATGGATCTCAGCTATGCTGAGGACGAGGGAGCAGAGCTCCGAGCTGCCGGACAGCACGCAAACACACGACGGTATTTTGTCTGTGAGACACCCGTCAACTTCGGAACGGCTGCCCCCGGTGCAAGGCGCATCAAGGTTCTTCGAACCATCGCCCCAATTCCTGCTAGTCTGGTTTGTCGTGGGGAAACGACACCACCCAGTAGGCACGGGGCGACCTGCTGGGGACGAATTGAGTTCTGTTGAGCCTCAGGGAGACATAGGTCAGCAGGGCCCAGCCCCGAAGAGCTTCGTGCTCTTGAACACGGAACGTGTATGCAAGC
>NW_020189809.1:547350-547592 GCF_900000015.1 Plasmopara halstedii
TATTACGGATGGTGAGGGGGCTGATTTCAGCTAGTCGTTCGGCTATTCCTCCCCCACCAAGCCCTGAGCCATGGGATGGCGGCGTCAGTGGGACGCGAGGGTGAATCAGCCGTTTAGGTAGAACGGTGTATAGCCGGTAGATGAATGCACTGCATTGTTCAGTGCAAATTCTACGATTGGCAATATGGCGCTTCAGCGCCTCGGCGTCTCAGCGCAGACGCTGCGAAGAACGTCTTCGATGA
>NW_020189809.1:547602-547815 GCF_900000015.1 Plasmopara halstedii
ATTCCTTCCTTTCTGACATTTGCAGCAATCTTGCCCAGGGGTAGCGTATCGGGCTACCTATTTTGTTCAACAGTCTTGCTCTGATATCATTGATGTCGCGAATGTGACCCCACGTACATTATCAGTACGATATCAATTGACTATAGAAGCAGAATTAGCTGGCGAAAATCTACTTAAGGCCACAATCTAAGTATCTGCACTGCTCATTTTCTT
>NW_020189809.1:547962-548212 GCF_900000015.1 Plasmopara halstedii
GTGTGATTATATGTGATTACCATTGTAAAATGGTACTTAGGATCAGCCTTGTAGTCAGGCGACAAGTGTTTCTCAAGTTTTTCAGTCTAAGCATTGTACTAATCTCTGGTTGATTTGGCGCGAAACGTTGCTTACATAAACAATCTCACCCGTTCTACCACGCACTTTATCACGGTAACTACTACCCCATTTGATAGCTTGGATATTTAATCGCTTTAAACCTTCGAGCTCGTATGCAAACATGTTGCCT
>NW_020189809.1:548222-569612 GCF_900000015.1 Plasmopara halstedii
ATCACAATGACCGACCTATATACAAAGAGAATGGCAAAATACAGTTATTTTGTTGATGTTTTTCAGCACGCCACCAGCCTCGTTGGTTTAAATCAATTCTGATAAACGTAACTGCCGCGCTTGAGCCGCAAAGCAGATCAACTATCGAAGTGACTCTCAATACACGTCTAGCTAGTCTTTAATTTTCGAGCCAACGGCCAGTACTATCGTCATCATTCCTAGCTTGTTCTTGTCCACCTCCTGCTACCTGAGGCCACGGTTTTGGCTGGCTTTGCCAGATGGTGTTCAAGGCTCTTCTTAGCTGATGGCTCGACACCCACTTCAAGGATAAACTAATTTTGAAGAAAAAACTCTACGACGGATGCACAGATTAAAGCCACTAAGCTGACTTGAAAAATAAAGGTAATTTGAAATAAGCTCAAAATATAATTGCTCTCCTATCAAGAACCATAATTGTGTAGGTAACTATTATTGTCAATCACTTCTCCTTCAATCAAACAAGTATCGCCGGTGAAAGGAATAGGCACAGGATAGTTGCGTAAGAAATGCTGACATACTGCTTGCAGCTGAATGGCATTGGCCTGTTCAGCTGCTTCTGATATGGCTTCGACGCTACCAATGCGCACTGCGTACTGTAGTGTCCGCTCACAGCGCTGCTTCAAATGATCGAGCATAAATTGATCGGCAGCTATAAGTAGCTCTAATAGCGACTCCAATTCTCTTTCCAGCTTCAAATCGAGCGACTGAGATCGCACGGACTGTCGGCGACATGCTGCTTCGATTTCATTAAGGCCGTCCGCCGATTGGGGGCACGCTGCTATGTTGTTGCTTACAAAATCTTGCTCAAGCTCATCATAAGCATTTGAGCACATGGCAAAAGCATCATCGTGTGTTTGAATGTGTCCTGTGTAAAGATATTCCAGAAGTAGCAAGAAAACCTCGCAGCGCATATCCGGAATTACGATTTGAGCCTCGTGAGTCTCTCGAAAACCAGACGAAAACATGGCTCGAAATCGCGCACTTAAGGCTGCCAAAATGAGCTTGTGTGCGTAGATCACACGTCCTTCAACAAGCTATTTGAATAAAATGATAGCACATCAGACAAAAATCTGAAAGCAAATACACGAAAACTGACGTTACTTACAAAGGAAATATCGGCAAACTCCTCGCAGTCAACATAGTGACCCAGTGCACACCGTAACATTCTTGCAGGTGGCGGAAGTGTTATCGAAGCCCTTGGAGGAGGATCCGTGTCTAATGTGAAACAATCATTTAAATATTCAGCACCGCACGAGCCTCCAAATATTACGAGCATACGGTCAACCACTGTGCACGTGTGGCCAGCTCGTCTTCCAGGACCTCTCCCTACGATAAATACAGGTTCCTTTCGATCAGTTGTCTCCACGTCTGTAAGCTCACACATCTCGTTCGGATTCCCTGAGTCGCATGAGTTCGAGGCCAGACCTTGCGCCACCATCATGGCCTCACTATCGCTATGTGCATCTTCAAATTCTTCCTCACTATCAACTTCGTCGGCGTCATTTTCACGCCAATTTCTATATTGCTGGTCTTCATCTTCATAAATGTCCCACCGAGACTGAGACTGTCTACATTCCCGACTTGATCGGGAATTTATTCTCCTTCTTTCCTTCTGCTTGTCACTATTTTCGGTTGTAGCGACAGCTACAGTCTCAACCCACTGATGTTTACTTGGGTCATATACATGAAGGTCATCGTAGCATTTGGCCGAAGGGCCAGAGCCTCCGAATATGAATAATCGATTTTTATGACGAACCATGGTCATACCCGCTCGAGGAAGTGGTGGTGCCACGTAATGCCTTGTGTCGACTTTGAACTCGTCGGCCACACCTGACCACGTCATGTTCCGCGTGTCCAGAACGTGGATATCGTTAAGTCTTTGCCTCCCATCCCATCCTCCAAAAACGAGCAGATTGTTCCCCACTAACGCTGAGCTGTGGTTCGCGCGAGGAGCTGGTGCACGGCCACGAGTGCGAACACTAGTCCACATCATAGAGTCGATCTGCAGCGCATGTAAGTCGTTCAGGTACTCGCGACCGTCTCCCCCACGAAAAACGAGAATGCTGCGCAAGTGATGTACATAGTCAGCCGTATGCATGTTGCACGGACCGAGTGTGGCCGTAAGCTCCGGCTGTTCCCATGTGAGCGTATTTAGATGCAGTACGTGCAAGTCAGCTGCTGCGAGCGGGCCACTGCCCAACCATCCGCCTAAAATGAAAAGTTTGCGCTCCGCTAGTGTAGCCGTGTGGCCGTTGCGACCTGCAGGAGCCCGACCGCGAGTCTCATGCGACAGCTCCCGCCATGTGCGGCGTCTTACGTCTAACAAATGCAGCGCATTGTGATTGCGACGACCGTCATATCCACCAAATACTAGTAGCTCATGTGCAGAAATGGCTGTGGCGGTATGGTTCTTGACGGCTGGGCCCGCAGGTCGCAGCGGCTCCCAGAGCATCACGATTTTCGGTGGGGAACTCGTAAGCAAATGTTGATAATGATGCTGTACGGGCTTTTCTTCGTCCCCAAACTTAAATTTTTTCTTTCTTGTGTTGTAAATGGCAATAGTAAATAATTTTTCTTGAAAGACCCGAAGCGACGCTTCCCGAGATCTAATTTCAAAGTAGCAATAGGATGGTCGTCTGCCATGTCAAACGCGGTGACCGCAGCGAATTCTTGTTCGAGACTTCTGTATCTACAAGGAACGACACATTAATCCGCTCACTGTGTCGTTTGCAGAATTTGCGTCTGCGTCTCGCAGCACTGGCTGATGCATTAGAAGGACTCGGACGTTATGGCATGGCAAAGCCGCCAGAAGAGCAGGGATTGGACGCATACCAAGAAGGGGCGGCTGATAAGCAGCGAGGAGAATTTTACGAGGCAGATCCACTGGGTCATCGAACTGGCGACGGCGTGAGTCCGCAGCTTAAGGATGTGTTGGCACGTGTGGCTGCCGATGCCAAGGCGATTCTGGACAGCAAGACACAAGTGACTCGCCGCATTTGCATCGATGAAAATGAACTGATTGAGAAGCTACAGAATATTCGCGGAGCTGTGGCAATGGCTTTTCCCATGGGACTGCCGGCTTATGATCCGGTAAAGCTCATACTGGATTCCGAGCGTTCGGAGGACGCGTTAGCTGACTCATCAGCTGTGCTTGAAGTGATGTCTGAGGACACAGCTGAGCTGTGGTGGGCTGGAAAACAGTTTTTTAGGGATCAATACGTCTGCGACCTTGTAGGGAAGAATGAAAAGTCGACGTTGATTGTTAAGCTGCAGAAGAAAGGTGGTGGAGCCCCTGGGCGGGAACCCGGTGTAAGTGAAGACGAACGCAAAGCAATGATGGCATTTTATTTTAAAAAGCAAGAGGAAATGAAACAGGCAGCGGAAGACGATGGAGAGGACTATATGATGTCATCATGGGCGGACCCTAAGGCGTTGAAAAACGCGTTGCGGGGCACTGGTAATATTCGACCCTTTTGATCACATACACCGGATTATCAAATCTATTTGTAGTCAGAATGCTCACGATCTCTTGGTATCTTAAGACCGTAATTAACCTTAAAATATTCCAGCGATTGCAGTTTAAATTATTATACTTTTATTTGCTATAGCACAAATTTGCAATAATCATCTAATTTTTTCTGAAGGAAAGGGAAGATCGATCTCGACAATAATACGTTATTCGTTGTGTCTACTCGAAAATCGGGGCTTAACATGAGCGAGAAGAAGAAGAAGAACTCGAAGGACATTAACGATGACGTCAAATCTCGCAGCAGCATAAGTAGCAGTCTCTCGGACGAGTCGAGCGCGCTTTTGTCTCCATCGCAACGTCCTCAGCATCGTCCTCGATTCGACTCGAAAGCTTCGTGGGCGGACTCGACGCGCTTTGACATGGGTCGCGCCGACTCCCGTGCGTCTGACATGTCAGCTAGGGATCTAAGACTCACGGAACTTGGAGGAAGGGCTTCGTCTAGTCACAACCGCCAACGATCGGACTCGAGAGCCTCGAAATTGTCGCGCACTAGTAGTCGCTCCAGTATGAGCAGCTCAAGGCGCGGGCGGCAGTCCTTCGTGTCAAATTTTGGTGTGACTAAAGGCAAGAAACGCAGAGATAGCAACGCACTGTCAACAATCACGGAGAATTGGAATCTGGCAGACGAGCAGTTTGGCAGTCCCTTCTCTGACTTCGACGCTCAGGAGCAACCGATTCGAGAGGAATTGCAGAGAGGCTTGGCCATCATCAATGATCACACGGTTAGAAGAAATCATTATTATTTTGCGCAACAAGAGCTGATGGATTGTGTCTATGTTTTGAATGATTTTAGACCAAATTGAAGGAGATTGAGGATGCAGTTACAGCTGCAATGTCAGAAGTTTGGGGTTATTGGGTAGGTCTATTTATGATTTTATTTGGTTTTTGATCGACATTAAACGGAAACATGGTAGGCGGATCCGATTCAGTTGTATTTGCATCCAGCAGAGCGTGTAGATGTACAAGACCTTATCAAAACGGACAATGAATTGTTTAATAAGGTGCTTACGGTTTTTTCCGTCTTGTGTGACGAGATTTCTGAGCTTAAAGTGACGGTCGAAGACAATTTTTATCCAGCACTTATCATGTTCGGTCAGGCTCGTCATGGCGAAGAAAGCGTTGTCAAAGCTGGAGAAGACGAAATATACATGGGGCGTATGTTGGCTTTTTTTCAAGATATTTCTAATTTTGTGGACCGATGCAATGCCATTACCATTAATATGATTCATCAACTTGCGAGTCTATATCAAAGCTTTCAGAAGCTGTGGAAATCGACGTTCAAGCTTGTGCATTTGTATCCTGTTTTTGATGCGTTGGCAAGTCTGCTGGAAATTATGATTACAATTGATGCCATTATCATAGACAACCCAAATATTGTTACGTCATGGGATAAATACAAGCGTATGATGCAGTATGTTCGTTCGGATCCACCTCGCTACAACGTCACAGTTGACAAAGTAAAGCAGTTCGAGCGACTTCTTGTAAGTCTTGACCAAACAATCATGAGTGCTCAAGTATTTCAGAGCTGCATTGAGCAGGATTTCGAGGTCTTTTCAGGTGGAGACTTGGCAGAAGATGACGAAGATCTTGAAGACGGGAGCGATAGTGAACGCGGTGGTCGACGTACAAGCAGCAGTGGAGGCGAATTGAAGATCGATATCCGCTCAAATCAAGTGTTTTTGGAAGAATTTGTGCACTGTATCAGCTCACGATTGGGTATTGCCGAGAGTTCAATTACGTCGGCTACTGAAACTTTTGAAAGGAACGACTTGGTCGGTACGACAGGACTTTACGTGCTTTTTCGACGACTACAACCATCCAACGTTCCGGCGGACCATGTGCTATACAAACGATTGTGGGAGATACAGACGAAAGCTCCATGCGTGACGATTTGTGGCAAAATCATGTGGTATATGCCAGACTTTTTACTTAAATACGCGCCTATGACGTCGAAGAAACTACATCCGACAGACATTTTAGATTTTCGTCGTGAGTACTTGCACTCGCTCGATGATGCATTTCCAGCGGATGTTACTACTGCCAAGTTGGAGTTAAGTGCGTGGCTTGTTCGCATGGAATCATTTTTCCAGCCGACAACGCGCGGAATGGGTGACGTCTCTCGCACATTGAATATACGTGGTAATCTGATCCTTAAGGGATTAATTCTCGCAAAACGAGTGCAGACAATGATGCACACGTTGGTAAATTTGCATCTTTCGCTTCAAGTTCCAATGCCAAAACGCGTGGTGAGACCTTTGTACACATGCATAGAAATACTCAAAGCAGTCGAGTTCATGTTTGCTCGCAAGAATCCGATTTTGTCTGAATCATCGTCGCACTTGCTGCGTCAAGTGGCTCACTCGCTATTTTCATTCTTTCGTCCACTCAAAGCTCATTTGGAAGCCAGCAAGAAGTTTGATGACACGAAACTCGATGTACTAGCGGCTGTTACTGTGCTAGAAGAAATTTTGAATTCCGGGGAATCGTTTTCGTATACGCGGATCACCGTGTTAGATCTTGCAGCTCAAATTGCCGTGATTTCACCCGAGAATAAATCGACAGATAGTAACGATAAGGGAAACGAGACGGACGCTACTGTTTCTATGGGTATCAAAGACGCGAATGAACCTGTGAAACTCATCTGGAAGTTGCGTCTGCTGAGTGATTTTCAACGCAAAATTCGAAGTGCCTGTGACTGCTCGTTTTTCTATTGGAGTCGTGAGCTCTTGCACCCTTTTCTATCCGATTTGTACAACCAACCGGAACAAGCGAATCGTGTTCAGTACGTCGTCGGAGGCTTCTTGGATGGCATAAAGCTACTTCGCGGCGCACAACACGAGATTGATAACGAATTGTACGTCAAGGCGTATGCAGAATTCATTGAGTCGGTTCTCAACGAAGAAATTGTCGATAATTTGTGCAAAGACGTAGAAAACGACTTGCGTTTACATGTTCATTCGGTTCATTTAGACCATTTAGATGCCCCAAATCCGAAAAGTGCGGATTTCAAAGTTCTTCACTACTATCTGGATTTGCGTCCGATTCGGCTGCACGGCAAAATGCTGGACATACGCCAGCATGTGACTCATTACCTAGAGAGCACATTTTACAACTTGACTACAGTTGCGCTGCATGATTGGAAGACGTATGGAGAAATGCGCAATTTGGCCAATGACAAATATGGCTTAAGTCTCGCGGACAATCACCTTCCTATGGGATCGCTTGATCAAGGGCTGGATATTCTACAGATTATGAGAAACATTCAAATTTTTGTCGCTCGCTACAATTACAACCTAAATCAACAATTTTTTCTGGAACGTCGTAGCGACAAGGGTTCACGTCATTTGAACTCGATCAATATTCACTCAATTGCAAGCTCGATTCGTACACACGGCATGGGAATCATGAACACAACAGTGAATTTCACTTACCAGTTCTTAACAAAAAAGTTCGACATTTTCTCGCAATTTCTTTTTGATGAGTACATCAAAAGTTATCTTCAGCGTGAAAAGCGATGGTACAAGAAGCATCGCGATGACAAGGATGTGGACAACAAGTATCCATTCGATCGTGCTTTCCAATTCAATAAAGATATTCGCAAATTAGGCGTTTCAGATTCCGGGAAAACGTTTTTAGACCAATTTCGTATGCTAATTACTGAAATCGGCAATGCGCTAGGGTACGTGAGAATGGTGCGATCTGCAGGTATGAATCATTGCAGCAATGCTATTAAGTTCGTGCCGGATTTAAATCATACCCACTTTAAGTTCGAAGCATTTGCTGGTCACGGCATTGCTGAAGAAAAAAATGAGGAGACTGGTGAAGTGATTCAAGAAGAAGTCGTTGGCGCTAATTTGTCACGTGAGACAGTTGTTGCTGCTCGTAATTTAGATTCGGTCATTTCGACGTTGGCCAAAAACTTTTCTGAAAATAACGACTATTTCAAAGTACTGGTCAAAGTTTTTCAAGATGTGACTGCAAGTGACGAACAAAAGCATTTAATCAACTTTTACAACATTATCCCGGCTTTGACTATCAATTACGTCGAGACGACGGTGCAGGCCAAGGATCTGATGTACAAGAACACTCGGCGTCGAGAATCTTATTTTTCAGATGACGGATTCGCGATTGGAATTGCCTATATTCTCGCGATTCTTGACCAAGGAGAGGTAGGTTAATACTTCTAATGATTTCATGACGCTAATTTTCACTTGTTTGTGTGTTCACAGCAATTTGATGCCTTGCACTGGTTTGAAGAGGTAGTGCGCAAGTACAAGGCCGAGGAGGAGGCTTACAATGAGAAACAAGCTGAACGAGAGGCTCGTAAGCGGGAGCAGGCGGCCAAGAAGCAGAAAGAGACGACAGCTGAACTCATTGATGATGAGGAGGAAGTGCATACGCTGCAGCTAACTGCGAAACGCATTGAATTAAATCGCCGCGAGTTTGACTTGCTTGACTGGTCTCTCAATGGCGCACGCATTTTTTTTAAAGATTGAATAATTTTGACGTCGATGTATATTAAAATCTACACCAAACGAGACTTCCTTCGTATATCAAACAATTTATTTTCAAAATGTCCACTTCAATTTTGGATAAATGCAAGCGCGCCCGGCAAATACGTTGCCACCATATTCATCTGCATCTTCAGGCCCGACAGCAGGAGCTGGAAACGTTGACGAAAGGCACGACGTTAGATCGATGTCGACTTAAAAAGTTACGCTGTTTTGTGCTCAAAATGTTATGCTGTTTCTTTTCGTAGTTTGATTATGTAATGTTTAGCCAATCTAGCTTATTTTTGTGCTAAGGTGAGGTTCTATTTATTGCGAATATACAAATTATTTATCAGTCTGATAGATGATGAAGGTGATAGATAATACATGCCATGTTTCGGTAATCCAATTACTAGTATCAACAGCACAGCCAGCGAGCATTGATACTCGAGAAGATGCCAGTAATCGTTCATCACCACAATAACAGCATCTCGATAAAGCCGTACCAATGGCTGGTTGCGTCGACTTCCTGTTCGCCGAACCTGAAGATTGGTTTTCCAATCAAATGTTGTTGGTCGATAATTCTGCCTTGGCATCGCGCAAAACATCCACAAGGTCTTTGGCTGTCGGCCGGCTCATAGGTGCATAGGATAGGCACTGCTCAACCATTTGCCGCACACTTGCTGGTGCTGTGATAAATTCTTGTCGATTCTCATGAGGTATTAACGCTTCCTGGCGGCGAATTCGTTCGACGAGTTCTATATCTGACTTGGTGTTGCCCAAATTTTCAATAAGCGATCGATATGGTGTTACGCGCGTCAGAATTTCGCATACTAAGACGCCAAAAGCGTAAATATTGTTACTGCGCGCGTCCATTGGTGATGACCGTGTAATAATTTCTGGTGATAGCCACACAAGTTCGCCCATACCATACGAGTACGTGGCTGCCGCGTTTGGGCCTCCGAATTTGGCAGAGCTATGTACACAATCGTACAAGTTTAGTTTGCACTTATATGCCTTGTTTACGAGTACCTTCCGGCTCGAAAGCCTCTTCACACAAAAGTTCTGAGCTGATTCGTGCAAGTATGCTAGAGCCGTAGCAATATCATAGCACATATTTAACTTGGTAGTCATGTCTAGGTTGACGGTCACATTTGCAAGCACAGCTTTCAAGGTGCCCATATCCATAAACTCAGTGACAACTGCAAAATCAGTGCCAGCCAGCCATGTGACGCCCACGAGATTCGAAATGTTGGGGTGTGCTATCGTCGCAAATGTTCGTGCTTGGGCCATCAGCGCCTTTGTTACGCGCGAGTCTGTCACCTCGGACTCTATGCGCTTTATCATGACCTTACTACCATTATATTCGCCAGCGTATAAGCGGCCGTTACCCTGAGATTTTACGAGTGCAACATCACTCTGAGGCAGCCAAAAGTTTCGCAGCAATTCATCATTCGATAAAAATGAGCCTTTCTCAGTAGCCGTATCGCCCTTGCTCATTAGCGTTGCTGTCGCTTCGTTGCCATGAGCGTTTGCATTCTCAACATTGCGCTTAAAGTACATGCGCAAACAAATGAATGCCAAAATCACAACAAAGACAAAGACCGTAGCGATAATTGCAATCAATGCTCCCGTCGAAATACCGCTGCTGGCATCATCTGAACTAGAGCTCGAAGTGTCAGAGTCATTTATGCCAGATGGTGCGGAATATACATCTTCCAGCACAACGTCATCAGTCGCGGACGAGTACTGTGGCGTGCATAAAAATACCGTCGTGCCATTTTTTCGAGTAACTCGAATTGAGTTGAAAAGGCTCTGCGTCGAGCAAGACGATGTTAGTTGTCTAGCCCAGTCCTGTGATGATAATGTCTTCGCGTTTGCATTTAGATTTACGGACTCTCTTGCATTCAAAACGGTTGTTGTAGTGACAGTTGATAAGTCCACAACACTGCAAAGGTAATATCAAAATGTTACTTATGAGATAAGGTTTTATTTCGCACAAAGAGACGTACATATTCATATTAGGATTCAGCCTTCGTTCATATAAGAACTTTGGAAAATGACTTATCGACGTATCGTTTAATTCACTACGCAGCAATCGAAGTAATTATTAAGCGCATAACTATCCATGATTGAGTACATCACATACATTTTCACCAGACCATCGGAGTGATTTGGCAGTGATAGGTCCTTCAGCGCCGCCCCAATTAAATGACTATGGCACAAAAACAAGTTTACAACACTTTTCTATCATGCTTCTGTTTGTCAATAATGGCACACACATATCGGTAACGGTATTGGGTACGACCAATTTGACGCTTGATGGTTCAAATTCGACACCTTGGAAAGTCCTGTAAACATTGTCAACGATAGCGTTAGCTCATTCTTCATACATCCAAGATCAATATTTACTTGATTGATCGTGTATACCCACAAGCTCTTAAGATTGTGAAAGCTTGCAAAATTCAACGAGTCGGTGTGAGCCGAGGCCAATGTTGAGATTCCGTTAATGGCGACAAAGTTTCTGCAAAGCAAAATACGATTTAATATAATTTATATATTCAAATCGTGGCATGACTTACAGTGTTGCTGCTGAAGAGCTCTGCAGCTCCATCGTCAGTATATCTGCTGCCACACTAACCATAACGTCGCCTGCATTGATTGGCTGCGGGGTCCAATTCTCGACATCTGAACACTGATATGATGAGCTCATTTCGTTCACCCTGAGCGTCGCATTTCGCCTTTCACATGCTACATTAATTGTGTTCTGAGTAGCCGCGTCTTGAACTGCCACGGCAGATAAAAGCCCCACTGCGCAAAGAAAGCTCCGTTCAGTGGGGTGCATGGATGATGTGAGGTGTGTGTGGTGTAGGAAAAAAAATGGCGTAAATGGCGTGGCTGCTAATACTAATTCGCAAAAAAAAAAATCCAAATTGTGAGCTGGAATGAGCCATCCCTACACCTAATGTGTTGATGGCAGTTTGCACTCTTTGAATGTCGTCACTTTTTGTAAGAAATTTATGAGCTCAAACTTGCTGATTGTGCGCTTCAATTATAAGACATTTTGCTAAATTATTACAAGAGTGGAGCAAATTAAGGTTGCGAATGATGAATAGATACCTCTTTTTGTAAATTAAAAGAACATGATTTTGAGACCATAAAATTGTTTCTGAATTTTTGTACTATACTAAGTAAAAGAATAATTTTATCCAAACCTAATAAATTAAGAATAGAGGTAAACAATTAACTTCGACCGGTCTTATTGATAATGGAGTCGATGGTAATGAACATTCATAAGATGGTGGCATAGCACGGCGGACTTTACATATGTGTGGCACTAAATATAGAGTAGTAGCGAGGAGGGTTTTGAGGAGCAATGGGACGACATGGCCATCGTGCGGGTACAGCAAGCTCTAACGCATTACTCAATTTGAATGCCGATGTAATGCATTTGATCTCCGTTTGTGACGCAGGCGTTTGAGGCAGCAATGTTGGACCAGCGCACACAAATTTCCACTTTTTCTCCGTCGAATGGCGGGTAAGGCAACGCCTGTATCTGTTTGTGTTGCATGTAACTCACTTAGTATCCTACATGTTGACAGCAAGCACAAGCACTTGAAGGGTACGATGGAGGCAAGAACCATGAGCGAAATTTGCAAGGACGATAAAGAGCGGTATGAAAATAGGACTACAGTCACGTCTGCAGCAAATGAAACAGAGAAGCAAGGACGTCCGAATGCCTTAAATCGTCAGCAAAAGCAACGAGAAACAGCAGTACAGCAGCAGGTATCAAGTGATGTGTATCAAGCTGCGTATGCCCAAGCCTACGCGCATTTTCAAGCCCAATTCCAGGCTGCGTATCCTGCTACTATTTCCCAGCAATTAAATGGACTAAACGCGCAGGCACCTGCAGTCACAGTGGCGTCGACAAACAATCCTCCACCACCACCGCTTGTTCCACCTACACCGACACCCTTTGCTAATATGCCTGGTGCTTCAGCCTCGTTTACTGGTGCAACATCCGTTGCAGGTGGGCCCGACGACGGATTGGCAAATGTGCTTCTGGCATGGTATCAATCAGGATATTACACCGGTCGCTTTCAGGCCATGCAAGAAATGAAGCTTCATGGTCGTCGATAGAGATATTACTGAATCATAGTCTTTTTTGCCTTAAATCACAGCACCTGGATAAATCGTATTTTGATGGCAAATAGAGTAAGCTTTTGATTCATTTGGCAACTCTGAGATTGCAATTTCACAAACTAGATAGTATTTTCATCACGGAATAGCCGTGCTTATTGGCGTTTCTTGATCGAGGCTCGCTTAGAAGAATTTGAGCTCTCTTGCATGAGCTTGTACACCCAATAAAACTGCGCAAATGTACGTCAGCCAATTTTAACGCACATGCAAAATCTGAGTCAAAACACAAACCAGAGCCAGCATGTGAAGTCCGACGAGGCTACTGACTAGCGCATTTACGCCGACGCCCAGCTCGGAGCCAAGCAACAAGATGCCGTTTGTCCCCTCCATTGTATTAGTTTAATAAAAGAGAATGATTTTGTCAATTTGTGCCTTTGTCTGTAATTTTTGATTATTCCATAACTTCAACATGAGCAACATTCACTTCGTGAAATGCCGCGTCGAAAAGTCAACGCCGCGAACGTGACTGGTGCGTTACAGCACATTTTTGCCAGCATTTCTTGCCTAATAACCACGTTATCGTACTTAAAGCCCCCGCCGTAGCGGTTGGCACCGACGGAATGAGTAAGAGTGTTGTTGGTTGTGCAACGAAACAACGCGAAAAGCTGCAAAAAGTAATTAAGAGAAGAGAAAAACGAGCACATCGGAGGGCCCAGGACAAGAACAGCACATTTGCAACCAGCAAAATTAGTGAAAGAGGCTTGACATCTCCTGGAATTGGAGATGTGGAAGAAGAATCCGGGAAACTTCAGTCCAAAATTGTGTTCACCGATATTCTTGCAAAATGCTATTCAGAATGTGGTGATGGAGGCTTAAAATTTATTGAAGATGCCAGCTTGCTTGATTGTGAAAATGTCAAATCACACGATCTGAGAGATGACCCCACCAGTGAGAATTACGTGAATACAGATTTGTCGGGAGAAGCATTTAAAGACATTGATCATCACGGTGAGCAATGCTACTTATCACTTAAAATGATGATTCCTAATCCTTCCTACACAGTCTCAACAGATAGGTATGAGACTTTAAAAAAAAAGGGAGAGCGACATCTTCGAGAAATTATCGAGTCGCTACAGGGAGAGCAGCAAGTCTCTTCCACAACAAGTGGGTCAGACTTATGGAGTTCTTGGGACATTGACAGTGATATTTGTGCGCAAGAAATCTTGCATAAG
This sequence comes from Plasmopara halstedii, assembly GCF_900000015.1. Classification (NCBI taxonomy): domain Eukaryota; phylum Oomycota; class Peronosporomycetes; order Peronosporales; family Peronosporaceae; genus Plasmopara; species Plasmopara halstedii. The sequence continues at coordinate 561,653 of NW_020189809.1, forward strand.
ATTGATACGGAAATACAAACTGAGGATGCCCAGCGGCTACTATCGTCCGAACCACGGCGGATGCATTGTGGGTGGTCTGAGGCGCGTCGACCCAGGTGCTCTTTACTTTTTGAGCAGTCAGCTCAGATCTACACAAAGATGACCCGATCGGTCGCTCTAATGCTGATTCCAGCGAAAAAAATTGTCGTGCCGGATATTTTCAGTGTCGATTGGTTAAAGGATGACATTTGTGTTTCTCGATCGTCAGCAGAATGTGGAGAAGGATTACAGCAGTTTATGCTTCCTTCCGACCTGGTTCGACAAGACGGATACAGAATCGACCAAGCTCCATCTAAAATTACATCGGCTGCTAACAGCTATCTGTGCAAATTCCGACGATCGGATATCTCACTGACTTGTGCATCGATGAATATTCCAAATATATGGGAAATGAATACCACATTGGATATACTGGCAGAATTGGTTACAGAGCATTTAAGGCCTATGTCAGATCTCTTAGAGTCTACTACTTGCACGCAAAATGATGAGAAGGTGCCCGAGAAATTATATGACTCAGAACAGCATTCAAAAAATTGGCAAGATTGCAGCGATGACAGAATAACTGCTAAGCCGGCCGACCAGCCATTAGTAACCGATTCAAAAAGTATGGTTATTGCTGAAAACAGTCCTCTGAACACGGACTACTTTTTGAGCGATCAATTTTTGAAGTGTAATTGGAGTAGGTCATCCATAGAAGCTGACACATATGACATAACTTCAGCAAAGGATACGGTTGTGAATGGCTCCGAAAGGCCTTTGAACCAAGATCAATTGCTTCAACAAATTGCTCGACCAGCGCTGTGGGATCTGATGCGTAAAAAATTAATTCAAGCAAACGAGACTTCTATCAAGCGCACACTCAGCTGCATCAGTTTGGAGGAGCTCGAAGCGCTAATTTTTCAGCAATTTTTGAGAGTCAAAAGCATGTGCATAAATCCATCAGCGTATTCTAGTATAGAAATAGTTGAGGCTTGTACTAGCCTTCGCCAGGCTTCTTGGCTGCATACTTTGCGGTAGAATATGCGATTTTTGTGTCGACGCTACAGGAAAGACTGACTTGTTTTGATATATGGAGCAGCGCCGTTTTAATCTACCACAAAATGAATGGAGCTTATCACGAGAATATGACAGATTCCATCGTGAATAAGATTCTTTCCAGCGCCATATACAGACTTCTGTTGGGTGATTCAAACTGGAAAGATCTTATCGTGTTTCTGCGATTAATGAGTGGAAGAATCGAGTCATCAAGCTTAATCACTGAGCCTGAAGCCGATACCTGCAACATAAATGAAGAAAATCAGCCGACTTTGAAACGACAAAAAATTTTGCAGTCAGAAATAGAGAGAATTCCTGTTCGAGTCCTGTGCTCAATCAAGTTCTTAGAGCAGGTAACGATAATTTTGAGGTTTTGCTGAACCCAGATAGTTTCACTAACACTTGCGGTAACAGGACGAGCTTCTTGACGAACTCTGCACTGAGCAGCAAATATTTTTTATTGAACGAGATCTTTCTCCTCCGATTGATATTCTGGTGGATGAGAGTAATTGCATTTGCATGGTGACTGAAGATACATTTCAAGGTGAGCACTTTAGTTAACCCTAGCTATCGGCTCTAAGAATCATTCTATGATAAAGTTGAAGCGAAGACGCGAAATTTTATTTTCAGCTTGGCTCGGCTACAGCTCCAGCTGCATAAATGCTGGCTTGTCATTAGTAAGAACCACACATTTACCGTTTGCGTCGCTCCAATGGTCTAAAATCATGGAAATATAGCTATCAGAACTCCCCCTTCAGCTGAGATAGAAAACAGAATCACCTCGTTTTGTTCTGCTCTCGTGCAGTTTCGGATCAGTATTCAAGTTCTAACTAGGTGCAGTCCACTTTTTAAAATCGGTCAAATGTCATGATCTCTAACAGGTGTTGGTAGTTTTTCGTGCGAAGAAACTGGTCGCCTTGTGCGCGCTGTTGTTGATGAATGCGCAGACGTTGCAATGAATGAATACCGTATCTTGCCCCGCGTATGGTTCGAGCGTCCATTTTTACTGGAAGAAGAGTCGCAATTCGAACGCTTTTTGGTGTCAACAAACATTATCAATCAGTATTCAGCACAGTCACTACTGCACAGGATATCTTTGGACGACCTTTTTTCCAAAAGGTGCGAGCGTACAACGCAGCACCTCTTGTACTTGGCCAAACTGAATAGTCTTTTTGTAGCATTAATGATATAAAACATCTCGTTAAAGGCGCAGTGACGGACAATCAGCTCATGCTACTTTGGCGGTATTAATGTGTTCATCGGTTGTTAACACTCTGAAATGCTAAATTGTTATTTTAGATTTGTCCAGCAAGATCACGGACTCAGATGATACAAGTTTGGCGAAGTTGGTCAACGTTGTTGGATGCATCGACAAATGTAGATGCGTTTGGCATGGTTAGAGCCATTGAGCAATTCGTGAAAGTAGCAGGACCGCTATACTGGCAAAGTTAAGTTCTTTTTGCGGCTATTAACTATCTTTAAGCCGAAAGGATACGGCAAAGTGAAGCAGCTACATATGTTGACGGTTGATCGAAAATCACCCTTACTGAGAGCCTCGAAGGGGAGTCATTGTCGACATTACGAAGCAGTCTGATATTAGATTAATAAGAGTTGACACACTTGGAGAAAATCTGATTCATCTGAAGCTTGAAGTTCCAATTTGTCGAGTATCATAGGAAATTATTATTTTGAGGAGGTGTCGGTAATATGAAAAAAAAATATCGTAAAATTTGTAAATCGAGTGAAAAATGCTGTCTTCTTGGCAGCTATAGCGGTGATGTATCCAGCTCCGCTTGGATGGCATTTAGCTGAAGAAATAGAGAACGCAACTCTGTGTGCGAAATCTCGACATCCATCTTCTCATTCTATGGCAAACAATAGCTGTATTAGATTCAACGAGTTTTAGCAATGCAACTTGACCTCGTACCTCATTTGCACTTGGACCCACAAGGTCAAGCTGTAAAATTGCCAATGGCTTCGACTGCCTGCTACGTTTGTTGCTCCCCATCTCCAAATGCAAACGCCATTCGGTCTTACGCAGCTGTAGTGCTGGTCTACAAACCATTTTGAACGCGGCGATCTGTGCCGCCACGGAGCGTCCTCTCTTTCTCCACGCCTTTTCTATTGCATGTACGACATTCTCATCGACGCCATGCGAGGTAAGCAAATTTTGGTCCACATGGCCAAACATGGCGGCGTCATGATATATTGTCATGGTAACATCGATAATCGAGTCAATTTGTTCGCCCGACAGCATCAGTATCGTCTCGAGCTGGGACTTTTCACTTGCACTAAATACTTCGACCTCCTACCGTCATTTTACGGTGATAACGTACTTTCAATAATATCAAAACGAGATTGCCAGCGTACATTCCTCGCCATCTTGTCCAGCACACGAGTCAGCACCTGACCAAGTCGTTCTTTAGGTACAGCATTAAGCACTGCAAACGTACGCATCCTATCGATACACGACAGAATCAAAAGAGTTTATCATGCAGCCAGAGCTCGTAATACGTACGGTATAAAAGTTGTTTTCGTCATGATAAGTACTAATTATCTTTGTAGCCGAGATGAAGATATGTAGACAATTCAGGGAGAGAAGCTACATCGAATCCTTTCTGAGATATGATTGCAGCGACTAAATGCTTGGAATTACTGTTACAGCGTTTCATGCTTCAATTTTTGCCCGAGACCCGACGTCAGTTAAAACGAAAAATGTGGAAACGAGGATCAGAATGCTTAAGTTTTAAGAGTTGTGAGATCAAAGAGGGGGATAATACGGCGTGATGTTCTGGACGCATAGGCGTCAGACCTTTCAGATTTTTGATGTAGTTGACAATTTCAGGTGGAAAGAATTATCAAAAGTAGCTCAGGAGCAATCAAATAAATGGTAGCACTGAAGGATATATAGCCAGAAGATCTCAAAAGATCGCATTAATGTCATTCTTAAAATAAAATCGCCTTAGTTTTGAGAGCAGAAACCACGTGGACGAGATCCCGGTGACCAAAGACAATGCTACAACAAGCCACAGAGACAAGATTCACAGCCTTCCATGCGAATTTCGATTTCATGGGTACGATCTTGCAAAACATACCACGGGAAAGGCAAAGCAGATCATAAGGCAAGGACTGCTTAACATCGCTTCCTTGTCGATTCTGTCCCTTTCACGATCAAATGCAAAGACTCTACTATTCGCAAAGCAGCCGCGGTCTACGCAAACGACTCCTTTTCAAACTCAGGTAATTATGATCGCTTGATCAGCAACCTCGATACTATCATCACTTGCTTCCCTATAGAATCTGTCAATCTGGTCTTCACATTCACCCAGGTCAGAAATCAGTCATATGATACCAGACGAAGTTAGCCCGTTTTATATCTGAATGCATAAGAAAATCTTTCATTCGCATCTTGGTTTGATGAGTCATTCAGGACTTCCGCTGTGAATTTCAACATTTTTCCGGCATAGACCATTTTTATTCGTGTACTCGAAGGATAGCATTCCACAGAAAAGGCGACTATTATCGAGTAGAAAATTAAAGCAAGTCCAACTTTTGCTGCTTCCTCGGCCGTCTCTGTCAGACGACACCGTCTTCCGACGGCTGCGCATTAGCTTTCGGCATTATACATTTTAGCCCAAAGGGCAAAGTACGAAAGATACGAGAGTGAGGCTGCCGCAAAAAATGCTCCAGTGTATACAAATATGAGCGCAAGTTGCGGTGAAAAGAATGCGTCTCGCTCAATGAGATATCCACGCGACACTTCGTACAGGAATAGACCAGGCACTGTAACGCAAGCATATTGCCTGACACTGAACCCATGAATGCCATGACAGTGCCCAAATTACGTGAAGATACTGAGAATAAATGAGCAATTAGCAAAAATTGTAATACCAGTGCGGAACGCCAAGCTTTCACGGTCGTGAGCAAGACAGCAAATTTTAAAGAGCTGACGTCATGGTTGAAATGTCATAGGCTGCTTCCCTGTGCAAGGCAAGCTCCATTAATAAGCTTGTCATTAGTCTTAAAGCCCGTCAAGATGTTGCTAGGTGGCTCTCCGTGAAAACATGCGTAGCCCAGATAAGCGAAGAGAAGATAAATAAAAAGTGTCCATCCCACAAGTGCCCTGTGCACATGTGTCATCTGCGGCTTGTCATGAGTTTCTTGATACGCGTGCGGGACATTAAGTTGACAAACAAAACTTAATGTAAGGATGGGGAGCGCGTATGACAGCGCAGCAAACTCAGAGCTAAACTCGTCTGCATAATTTCTCGGGATATGCGCTGCAAATTCGCGGTCATTCTGTACTGTGCGAAGCCCACAAGAATGTAAAGGAGACATACTAGCACTAGCGTGTTGGCCAAACGAAGCTCGTGGATGGTATCCGGGGGACAGAGTGGAATGGCTAGGAGCGGACAACGAGTGCGGCGCAAAGTCCATCGCATAAGTGTTCAACTGATGCCACAACTCCATCGCTTCCACTTTCTGCTCCTCCAAGTGCTCGCAGTTTCACAGAAGAAGGATCGGCTTTCTCGTCCTTCTTAGGACTCACCACGACCATGACGGGTGCCTGAGTTTTGACTCTTTCGGGCGTCGTACAAGCTGTTGGTCCGTTCCCTGCGCTTCTTTTATTTGCTTTGAGTGCGTGGCTGGCATTCCACGCTTGTGAATTGCTCAGCGTGTGCTGCGACGCCACCAACGAATTTTCATATGAGGCGTTAAGCTCTCGTCTCTTCGGCGCTGCCGGTGTCTGGGCCGTTCGTTTGTTAACGCTCACACTTCTTTTTGGTGCCATTGTGAGCTACATGGTCATTGCGATGGATCTGTTCGAGCCGTTTCGCAAGACCATCAGCTTACTTTTTATGCATAGATCTTTAGCTGCCTAATCATTAATTAGGCATCTTTTAAGCAAGCAGATTTATTTCCTTTTTGGGGTTTTGCGAAATATATCTTAATCCGTCAAATTGGTCCATTTGAAATGCTGACTTGAAATATACACAAAGAAGCAGCAACTTCATGGTATAACTGCAATAAGCCATTCTGCTCAAAGCGCTAGATGCAGTAGTTATGCTACGTTGAATCAACTACACGAATACAACTCCGTAAGTGTTTTTTCTACTGTGTCACTGCTGCAATTTTCCTCGACTCCCATATAAATGGAGCTTGAGTAACTGGTCCACCGATATGCAATGCAAAGCCGAGCCTATCGTCGTTGTAGTTGCACAGTCTTCGCATTCTAAGTGTGTACAATGTTGGGCTGGTTTGCCCATAGAGAAGGGTCGAACATCTATAAAAATATATCAGCGAGCCCTGGGTAGAATAAGTGTTTTACCTGAAAGCCCTAAATGTTGAGCCGATTGACTTAGGAAAAATCAGATCAAAATTCTTAAATACCTTTAATTTTTTACTATTTCCTCTCTTCGTTATTCCGTAATGCGTGTTAAAAGACTTGACAAACACGAGTTCTGGGAGTTTGGGTATCCCGCCACTTCACAAGATATTACGTTTAGCCCCATCGACGACGTCGACCCACAAAACGTTCCACGTGGAAGTGGACGCCACCATTCTCATCGAGAAGAGTTGGCGGCAAACGATGAGGACTTGGTCGATCGCCTTCGGGTGACTCACGATGCAATTTGAGCGCTGGAGGACAACGTCCGTCGTCATCGGCACTCTGCCGAGCATCTCTCCGAGGTCGCCTACCACTGTGCGGAAGACCTCGAGAGTCTGGAGTACTTTGTGCACCGACTGCCTCGCGTTGAGAATCATCGTGCTCTGTCGGAGCGGCTCCTAGCTGTCGTGCCGGCAAATAAATCACTTTGTGCGATGGCAAAGTGCCTTGCGCCGCTGGAAACGGAAGTTGTTGCACTCCGTGCTCAGAACCAGTTGCTGGTTCAGCTACTAGGTGGCCGAACGCCTTTGGGCGCCGCCCCAGAGACAACGCCTTCCGCGCTGACTTGCGCCAGAACGGCATACGCAAGTCCACATAAAGCACCGGGTGGGTGCGTACCCTTCTCGGAAGGTCCAGCGTATACGCTAGGCTAGCGCTGATCCATGGGATGGAGGCGTCAGCGGGACGCGAGGGTGAATAAGCCCTTTCACGTAGAACGGCGTCCAGCCGATAGATGAATGCTTATTTAGAGCAAACTCTACGAGTGGCAACATAGCGCTCCAGCGCTTCGGCATCTTAGCGCAGGCGCTGCGAATAACGTCTTCAACGACGCAGTTCACGCGCTCAGTCTAATCATCGGTCTGCGGATTGTCCGCTGTTCACATAGTCAACGTGTGTAGACTAAAACTTCCGAGTGATGCGTGGGTCTCTATCAGAGATAATTGACTTCGGGACTCCATGTTGTCGAAAGACACAATCGACAAACAGCGTCGCTTGCTGGTCGTGGAAGCGACCGTGAAGGGCTTTGATAAGCCATGGAGACCCCTTATTGATTCTGGTCACTGTCACCGTTCGCTTAGCTACGGGACTTGAGTCATCGTGTCGAAGGTCCCTGTGATTCTCGGTGTCAAGTTTCCTGACTTTGATTTTTAGACTTGGATGCAAGGTATGACCTCATCCTAGGAATGACATGGTTGAAACACCATGAGCCATGGATTGATTGGAGGTCAAAGACCGTGGGCGCTACGCGCACGTCTCCTGGTGGAGCTTTGGCGAGTCTTGAATCCACCACTGCTAGGAGACAAAGGCGCTATAAGCGAGAGCACTTGACCGAGACGGTCGATGTGCTAGACACTGGACTGTCCGAGTCGGTAGACACCAACGGTGCATTGGACAGAAGTCCCGAGCGTGGCTCGCTGGCTGATCGTGAAGTGGCACGAAACCCACTGAGCGATGCTCAAGTTTCGGAGCAGTCGCTGCATGTCATGCGTGACATGG
>NW_020189809.1:569622-569686 GCF_900000015.1 Plasmopara halstedii
CAAATTGGAAAGTGAATTACGTTTAGTTCACTGTGCTAGTGTAAAGGCTAATCTCATGTTCCTC
>NW_020189809.1:577153-577293 GCF_900000015.1 Plasmopara halstedii
TGCGGAAAAGTAAAACGGACAAGCAGCTAGAGGTTTATAAGTATGCAAAATCTGTTGGTGCGGGTTTCCTTGGCGTCGCGTACGAACAATTGCTTCACAACGCAGTTCGTGGGGCATTTGAAAAATGTAAACCGGTTGTG
>NW_020189809.1:577303-577779 GCF_900000015.1 Plasmopara halstedii
CTGTGCCTCGGCGTACAGCTGACTTCCTTTAATGATGGAGCGTCGAGCATAATTGCCCGACGCCCCGGAATCGGTGAGGATATTCCATGGCTTCTCGAAGCCCTTTACGGCCGCCTGCACGCCCAGCAAGCCCGGCTTGCACACACGTTTCGTGTTCAATAGCACGGAGCCCTTCGGGGCTGGGCCCTGTTGACCTATGCCTCGCTGAGGCTCAACAGAACTCAGTTCTTCCCCAGTTGGTCGCTCCGCACTTACTGGGTGGTCTCGTTTCCCCGCGACGAACCAGACTGGTAGGCGTTGGGGCGATGGTTCGAGGAACCTTGACGTGCCTGCGCAGGGGGCAACCGTTCCGAAGGTGACAGGTGTCTCCACAGACAAAACACCGTCGTATATGTATATGCTGCCCGGCAGCTCGGATCTCTGCTCCCTCGTCCTCAGCATAGCTGAGATCCATGGGCACAGACCCGCTCGACGAG
>NW_020189809.1:577789-578094 GCF_900000015.1 Plasmopara halstedii
ATCTGCAGCTTTGAGCTGTCGAGATTCGAACGCGATCTCGCCCCTCGGCGTCTGCTTGCAGCAGTGCACAACCGATGGTTAAGAACGAAGCGTCACAGACGACTGTAAAAGGACGATCAGGATCTGACAACGCCAGTATTGGTGCATGCAGGAGGCTGTCTTTGACTTCGTCAAAAGTCCCTTGATGTTCGGTGTTTCAACACCATTCCGCATCCTTTTTAAGAAGATTGGATAATGGCCGGGCCAATTCTGCGTAGTTTACGCTGTACTTGTGCAAGTAGTTGGCGAGACCAAGCCACTTACGC
>NW_020189809.1:578104-578217 GCF_900000015.1 Plasmopara halstedii
CCCTTGTCGGGCGCGAAGTTCGCGTCGCTCCAGCTCTCCACTTGGACACGACGCCCGACGCCCGTCGGACGCGCCGACGTCCATGCGGAGCTTGAGGGTCTTGGTGTCCTTCA
>NW_020189809.1:578227-578883 GCF_900000015.1 Plasmopara halstedii
AACTAGGTGGCAATCGGTACGCGTCTAGAGGCGTTTTCGAATTACGAAAACGCGCTGCTAGAGCACCTGCAGCATAGGATGTCTGCATCATTTGCATCTATGACGCCACCGTCGGTGACAAAGATTTTCCCTGCCCTGAGCCGCTCATGGTGAGCGTTAAGGTCTTTGAGAGGAAGGATAAAGAGAATCTCCTGCTCTGGGTGAGCGAGGTGGAGATGGCCATCGCATCCGCCATGCTCCAGAATGAACACCAGTGCGTAGCGCTGGCAATCCCAAAGCTCGGTGGTCGAGCGCGAGAATGGGGACTGACGTGCGGCACCTCAGTCGAAGCTGCTTTTCTCTCCTTGGCGGAGCTAAAATTGCAGCTCTCACGAGTGTTCTCACTGCCTAATCAGGTATATCGCGTACGATCGCGCTGTCTTGCCGCCCGACAGGGCAACGAGGAATTGGTGGACTCTGTCCAAGAGATGCGTACTCTCATTGCCGGGATGGCAGCAGATCCCTTCCCGGAGGCGGTCACAGTGATCGTCTTTATGTAAGGCCTCCGCACTGGCGTGGCCAGAATGGAAGTCTTTCGTGTGCATCCGTCTTCGTTTGAAGCGGCGGTGAATGTGTTATTGAATGCCGAGTTCAGTTTCAAGTCGGCACGACTTGGT
>NW_020189809.1:578893-579656 GCF_900000015.1 Plasmopara halstedii
CAAACGCATTCCGCGTCGTCCGGTGTCACCTCAACCGTCTGCTCCTTTGGAGCTCCGATGTTATCTGCAATATCCGACGAAGAGCTGCTAGCCCCGAATTCTTCGTCCTGTGGAGAACGTGCCACTCTACGCGCATCTGAAGGGCCGTGCCCAAGATGCCTCAGACTCTGTCCGACCACGCCATCAATGGCATAAGCGACTGCTTCGCAACGAGAGCAGTGCTCAGTGGTTTACATGCCACTTCGCGTGCATCATGGGGGCCTCGCCCTCGATGCCTCGGCCCTTGGCCGACTATGCCACGCATGACATGCTGCGACTGCTTCGATACTTGGGCAGCGCTCAGTGGGTTACGTGCCACTCCACGATCAGCCGCTAGCCACGCTCGGGACTCATGTCCGATACACCGTTGGTGTCTACCAACTCGGGAATTCCAATGTCCAGCACTTTGACTGTCTCTCTCCAGTGCTCTCGCCAATAGCGCTTTTGTCTCCTAGCAGAGGTGGGTTCATGATTCGCCAAAGCTCCACCAGGAGACGTGCGCGAAGCGCCCAAGGCTTTGACCTCCAATCAATCCATGGCTCATGGTGTTCCAACCATGCCATTTCTAGGATCAGATCATACCTTGCATCCAAGTATAACACTATACAGCGTGTCACGCTATCAAAGTCAAGGAACTTGACTACAGGGTCCACAGAGACCTTCGGGACCGTGACACGTGTCTCCGTCGCTAGGCGAACAGTGACGATGTCACCCAACCGCGCTT
>NW_020189809.1:579666-581086 GCF_900000015.1 Plasmopara halstedii
TTGAAACCGCAGCTTTCACGAGTATTCTCGTCGCCTAATCAGACATATCGCTTACGAAATCGTTTGCCTTGCTACCCGACAGGGCAACAAAGAAATGGTAGACATTGTCCAAGAGATGCGCACTCTCATTGTCAGGATGGCAGCAGAAGCTCTTCCGGAGGCGGTCACAGTGACCATCTTTATGGGAGGCCTCCGCGTCAGCACTGGCGTGGCCAGAATGGAAGTCTTCCGTGTGCATCCATCTTCAATTGAAGAAGCGGTGAACGTGGCATTGAATGCCAAATTTAATTTCAAGTCGGCACGACTTGATTGGAATGCACACTCCAACAGCTCGTCGAGCCGGCCTGTTCCCATGGATCTCAGCTATGCTGTGGACGAGAGAGCAGAGCTCCGAGCTGCCGGGCAGCACACAAACACACGACGGTGTTTTGTCTGTGGAAGCACCCGCCACCTTTGGAACGGTTGCCCCCTGTGTAAGGCGCGTCAAGGTTCTTCGAACCATCGCCCCAGCGCCTACCAAACTGGTTCGTCGCGGGGAAATGACACCACCCAGTAGGCGCGGGGCGACCTATTGGGTAGAACTGAGTTCTGTTGAGCTAGAGTGGTAAAGATCAGCAGGGCCCAGCCCCGAATAGCTCCGAGCTCTTGAACACGGAACGTGTATGCAAGCCGGACTTGCTGGTCGTGGAGGCGACCGTATAGGGCTTCGAGAAGCCACGGAAGACCATCATCGATTCCAGGGCGTCGGGCAATTATGCTCGACGCTCCACGATGGAAGGAAGTCAGCTGTATGCTGAAATGCGCGGTTGGGTGACATCGTCACTGTTCGTCTAGCGACGAAGGCGCGTGTCACGGTCCCGAAGATCCCTGTGGACCTCGGAGTCAAGTTTCTTGACTTTGTTAGCGTAGAACGCTGTCAAGTCTTAGACTTGGATGCAAGGTATGACCTCATCCAAGAAATGGCGTTGTTAGACCACCATGAGTCATGGATTGATTGGAGGTCAAAGACCTTGGACGCTACGCGCACGTCTCCTGATGGAGCTTTGGCGAGTCATGAACCCAGTTCTGCTAGGGGGCAAAAGTGCTATTGGCGAGAACACTAGACCGAGACGGCCAACGTGCTGGACATTGGAATGTCCGAGTTGCTAGACACCAACGTTGTATCGGACAGGGGCCTCGCCCTCGATCCCTCGTCCCTTGGCCGACCAAGTCATGCATGACATGCAGCGACCGCTCCGAAACTTGAGCAGCGCTCAGTGGATTACGTGCCACTTCACAATCAGCCCGGGAGCCACGTTTGGGACTCCCCGTGATGCACGTGAAGTGGCAGGTAGACCATTGAGCACTGCTCTCGTTGCGATACAGTCGCTGCATGCCATTGCTGGCGTGGTCGGACAGAGTCCGAGGCATCTTGGGCACG
>NW_020189809.1:584944-585602 GCF_900000015.1 Plasmopara halstedii
GCCGCAAGAGCTCGCGGGAGCGTTAGGGTTTGACCCATACGTCGCAGGGCGACAATCTGAAGAAAGTTGACGGCGTGCCTTGAGTTTGGCAAACTCAAATCGGACGTGTCGCTCCACAAGCACGTCCACTTCCTTGTGGCTCAACAGTAAGTTATACAGTGAGGAAAGCTTCCGGCCCCGTTGCACCCATCGCTCAAAGAGCGCTTCGTTATCTGTAGCGCTACCGCCAGGAGCGAGCACAACAGGTATCGTCCGCGTTGCGGGTACACGAGAGCCACCTCGTTGAGCACGCAAACGAGTGCGATAAGCTTCCACGGAATGCTTGTGGAACTAAGAAACGAGCCCGAAGAGCTTTCCGTTCGACATGCTCATCTTGCGTTCTGACCGGAAGCCCGATGATGTGGACGCGTAACGATCGAGTTACCATGTACTTCGCTTCCACAGTGGGATACGCCGAGCGGAGGCCATATTCCACACGAGGGTCAATGACCGACTGTGGATGGGCATGCATCAGAGCCGCCTTACGGGCAGTTTCCAGCTGCCGCTTCTGTGACTCATCGAGATCACTGGTGATTAAACCACGTTTCTCAGGTAATGAGAGGTCAGGAAACGGACATGGGGTCCGCAAGGCGCGAGCAGGGCTCGTCTCACGCCGCTG
>NW_020189809.1:585612-586006 GCF_900000015.1 Plasmopara halstedii
GTGATTCGGACGTATAACGCCGGCATCTCATGCGTCAGATAGTAATGCAAGTCACTATTGATCCACATATTCATCTTATACAGCAGGCCGTTCGTGAGCATGCCGAGAAGAGTAAAAAGATCAGCTTTTGACGAACACGCAAATGTAGTGTCATAGATTTTTTGCCTATCAATGCTTTTTTGCAGATCTTGACTATTTGTATTAAGAGGTCCAACTCAAAATGCGCTGACACAAATAACCTATGAAAATGCTCGATTTGAAGGGCGCTCTGAGTAACAATAAAATTACCAAATCCTTAGGACAAATTAAATTACTTGATAACATTGTGCTTGTCGGCAGGTAAAGGCCAAAATTCTGCACTGTTTGTCTTTGCACCTTGCTGCTTGTCAATACA
>NW_020189809.1:586016-586214 GCF_900000015.1 Plasmopara halstedii
AAAAAAAAATCTTTGTAGCTTGGGCTGTTGATATCTTACATGCAAAAGCCTTGGTGAGTTGGCCAATGGCACGAACAAATGAGGGATTTTCATCCCATCATTGATAGATTCTTCTCTGGAAGTAATCGGCTGCAGTGCTCTTTAGTTTGCTTCCTAACACATCAACCTTGATTTCCTCTGGCCATTCAAAGCCAGAGA